>NW_012267275.1:3327345-3369703 GCF_000151885.1 Dipodomys ordii | reverse complement strand
AGTGGCGCTGTGGCTCAAGTGGTAGAGCGCTAGCCTTGAGCTGAAGAGCTGAGGGACAGCGCCCAGGCCCAGAGTTCAGGCCCCACAACCGGACCCAAAAAAATAAATAAATAAATAAAATAAAATGAATCTCTTAATCCTTAAGGATATTCAAAATTTTTAATTTCAGTCTTAATTCACATTACAGCTGACATAAAAGTGAGGGGAGCCATTATTTTTATATCTAATACTCTTAGTCTTTACAATAATAACATGCATATGGATCTTTTTCTTAAGTCTCAATCTACAGATTTCTTCATTCATAATAACAATGTTGTGTTATATACTTACCAATTATTATTATTTTTAATATTAACCACATCTCTGGAAACTCTGAAAGACTGATGATGGGAAGTTTTTGTTTATATTTTTGTTTTTTTTGTTCGGTCGTGGTCCTGGGCTCTGACCCAGAGCTCTTCAGCTCAAGGCTAGCACTCTACCACTTGAGCCACTTCCAGTTTTCTGATGGTTAATTGGAGATAAGAGTCTCCAAGAGACTTTCCTTGCCCAGGCTGCCTTTGAACTGTGAGCCTCCTGCGTAGCTAGGATTACAGATGTGAGCCACCAGCACAGGCATGATGGGAAGTCTTGACAGGAAATGTTCAACTAGAAGCCATTACAATTACAAATATACAAATTAACTTATAAAAAGGTTAAGGGGAGCCACCTGTCTTCATAGTGACAGACTTACTTTGAGCCAAAATGATATGGGATTAGCAAAGGTAAAAAGAAAAAACTTACCAAAAGAAGGAAATATGAATAGATAGAGAAAAACAGAAGTGATGTCTTTTGGAACTTATCACCTCTAAGATCTGCTCTTTGATAACATTTTCACCTTGGATTTAGAGTTTATCTGTACTTAAGTCACAGACTCCTCCCAACCCAACTGTACTCACTGACTTAAAAGAATCTAACACATAGGGATTTTTGTCAGTATTTGCCAGGGGTCCAGCCCTAGATTTGGTATTTGCAGCTAACCAAATGAGTTGATACCTCAAAAGGCTATTATTTCTATTTGTCTTTAAGGTTTTATATTACTGAGAACAATCTCTAATCATTGATAAGACAGAAGATAGCAATATTAAACATTATATTTCTCAGCTCTTGAAGGAATGGTACAGGAAAAACAAAGGAGGAGGTAACAATGCTTGATAGAAAATGTACTTATTAGCTTACTCATGTAACCATAACCCCTCTGTACACTATTTTTATAATAAAAAAAACATAAAAAAGTTCATAAGACCGTTGTCCAAAAAGAAATGTACTTTACCTGACTTAATTAACTCTAACCCCTCTGTACATTGCCTTCATAATAACAAGTTTTTAAAAGTCTTTAAGGTAAGAATTAAAATAGAAATGTGATAGAGAAATTACAGAAGGAAAAACAATAGGAGCCCTCAAATTAGAGTAACTATAAAAACAAGAATGTGCATGATACATTTCTGTCAGCATGCATGTGTGACCCTAATTTTGACAATAGTATAGGCTTAGTGTGCCTGATACAGTGCTTGGGGGGAGGGGGAGAATGAGATAAGCAAAACCTGGTGTCTGCCTTCAAAATACTTATCACTTGTTGGAATGTACAAACTGTAAGAGGAAAGATATGATAAATACAATGTGTGACTCAAAGGCGTACGTACAGAGCTCTGCACTTGAGTTCAAATTCATCATATGTTGTATGTAAACATGAGTATAGCATTTGAGTTTTGAACTTAAACAACTTTATCAGTCAGTGAGGCAGCAACCACAGAAACAGAACTAGTGGAAGAACTTTATTAATAGATACTGCACGTGGGAGACGGATGGGGGTAACACTGTTCAAAAAGAAATGTACTCATTACCTTACTTATGTAACTGTGACTCTTCTGTATATCACCTTTACAATAAAATTTAAAAAGAGACAGAGATTGCCAGCCAGGCACCGGTAGCCTTAAGCCTATAATCCTATCTATCAGGAGCCTGAGATCTGAGGATTATAGTTCAAAGCCAGCCCAGGCAGGAAAGTACCTGAGACTCACATCCAATTAACCACCAAAAACCCAGAAGTGGAGCTGTGGCTCAAGTGGTAGAACACTAGCCTTTAGTGATAACTTAGCTAAACGACATTGCCCAGGACCTGAATTCAAGCCTCAGTAACAGCCTATATATGTATACACACAAGAAAGAGATTGTTAGTTGGGCCTAGTGATGCAAACTTGTAATCCCAGCAGTGAAAAGTGAAGTAAGAGAGTCACAAGTTCAAAGCCTGCCTGAGGGCTATTTAGCAAGATCCTGTCTCAAACAAAACAAAACAAAAATTCTCAATGTTAAGAGACTTACAGAAAAGAAATTGGCTTTAGTGACTGTGGGGAAATTTGAAATCCCAGACAGACCATCAGAAAGGCCAGGCTGCAGCTCCCAGGCAGCTGAAGTTGCAATCTATGGAGTTTCTGCAGATTTCCTTCCTTCAGAAAGCCTAAGCTCTGGTCTTGCAGCCTTTCAACTGATTGAGTCAGACCCATGCAGATGCTCTCAGATGACCTGCCTTCCTTACAGTCAAGAGATTGTGGACTTTAATCAGAGCTACAGAAATACCTTCACAGCAATACCTATACTAACATTTGACTGAATAGTCTAGTAAGGATTAGGTTGTAGCTGTACTGACATGTCAAACTGTCTATCATAACTAAGTCTCAAGAAAATACCTGCAGATTTCTTTAAGTTCTTGTTTTCTTATCTGTAAAGGTACATTTACCTCATAGAATTGTTGTGAAGATAAACTAAGATCTATGCAGAGTGGACCTAGCACTATGCTTGACATATACTAATTTTCAGGAAGTATGATTCATCATTTCCACCATCATGCTTACTAGCTGGGTGATGTTGGGGAAATCAACACCTATTTATTAGCATTTTAATACCTACTACTCACAGGAGTGGTAGGAGAGTTTTCTTCCAGTGTTAGTACTCTACTGCTAAGCTATGTTCCTCAGTCAGTGATATACTAATTAAGCAAATATATGTGAGAGGTGATTTCTATACATGTGTCAATATTAGCAGAAGGGATAGTAGGAGAAAAACAAAGGAGGGGGTAACAATGCTCGACAAGAAATGTACTCATTACCTTACTGATGTAACTGTAACTCCTTGGTACAGCATCTTTACAAGAAATTAAAATTTAAAAAACTGAAGATATACTAGCAAGGGCTGGGAATGTGGCTTAGTGGTAGAGCGCTTGCCTCGCATGCATGAAGCCCTGGGTTTGATTCCTCAGTATCACATAAACAGAAAAAGCCAGAAGTGATGCTATGGCTCAAGTGATAGAGTGTTAGCCTTGGAAAAAAGCAGCTCAGGGACTGTGCCCAGGCCCTGAGTTCAAGTCCCAGGACTAAGGGGAAAAAAAAGATGCATTAGCCAATAGCAAGTCGCTAACATGCATATTTTAGATAACATATTTTGAAAATTTCAACAATTATAATCACAGAATTGTTCATATAAGTGTAGCTTATACAGTTTTATTGATGAATATTCTAATTCGTGTTACTACTACAATCAAATAGCATGTATTATGCAATGATTTGGGGCTATTATTAGTTTAAACATTATAGTTTAAAAGTTTATTTATTGCCTTTTAAAAGTAATTTTAGAGAAATTATGGCTTAGCTGTCTTTTTTTGGGACAAGTCTTCCATAGGACTAGCTCCACTGCTGTGGAGGTGAATGAATTCATACAAGTGACTTAGTTCTCTTCCAGATAAATCCTCCAGTGTTTAAGATGAGGGTAGTAACAGTATTTACATCACACAGAGTGTTATGATAACTTAAAATGCTGATCCTGGTAAAGTGCTGAGAACTTCATGGTCTCTAGGCATCAGTTCTTCGAAATCATTATTTCATGTTCTGGAAAATCAGTTGGAGGCTTTCTGTATGAAATACTACATTTTTCCCTCCAGGTTCATGGAATCATTTCTGATACCTCTTCCAAATGAAAAGTTAGTTGTTCCCTTATGAAGGGCAATTTGGAAGAAACTACCAAAATTCCACCTATCTATATCTGTATCCCCTGGGAATTTGTCCTGCAGATATTTTTGCATATATTTCTACATAATTGCATTACAGTGGAACATAAAAAACAAATCAAATAACTGTGTATCGAGGGTGTATTCCTTTTCATAATGATATATACTAGAATATTAGGTAGCTACAAAAATGATTAAGAATATTTTCTATATATTAGTATGTAAATACAAACAGGATATAGCAAAGTATAAAACTGTAAAAGGATAAGTGTTGGGGCTATATTCACTCTGTGTGTGTGTGTGTGTGTGTGTGTGTGTGTGTGTGTGTATCTATATATAGATTTGGTTGGTCGTGGGGCCTGAACTCTGGGCCTAGGCGCTGTCCCTCAGCTCTTCAGCTCAAGGCTAGTGCTCTACCACTTGAGCTACACACCACTTCCAGTTTTCTGGTGGTGAATTGGAATAAGTCTCAAGAACTTTCCTGACTAGGCTGGCTTTGACCCGTGATCCTCAGATTTCCGCCTCCTCAGTAGCTAGATTACAGGCGTGAGCCACTGGCACCTGACTTCATCATATATTATATATATAGACATCATATATTCTTATGTATGAAGGTCTGTTTTTATATACATAAAGAAACTTTAGAAGCAAACAAAAGAAGCCAACAATGAAATCCAATTGTGGTGGTGAATCATTGGACAGAACCTGAGTGAATGAGGAACCATGCCTGGATATCTTTGCATGTTTTTAATTTTGAACCAAATGGATGTCTCCCATTTTAAATATTCCTATTTCAAAAAATATACATTGATTGAAGTAATTCCAGTGATGCCTATAATTGTCACATTATCTCAGGCCCCACCAAGACTTAATAACTATTCTCAAAAATCTATCAGTCAGCAAAAGCTCAGCTGATCCAAGCTGGGCTCACGTAAGAGTTTCTGCTTATCTTCAGTGCCTAGGGTAGATTTGATTCTCTCAGATATGTAGGACTGTTCTCTGTGTCTCTCTTTTTCTTTAGATCTACAGAAACAGAGGCACAAGATAACCAGCGCTATTGTGTAAAGCCTTTTAAGTCCGGTGCCAAAAAAAAAAAAAACTGGCTCCAATTACTTACCATATGCCATTAACAAAGCAAACCAGAGGCTAACAAAGTATACTCTGTCCACAACAAAGCCATAGCAAGAACACGGATTCAGGGAGGAGCCCATGATTCAGTTCATCACAGCTATTGATCACTACATACATCTGGAAATATTCTAAAATTAGAACTGTGAATCATAGGTATTAGGAGTAGTAAAGGCATAAACTTTTCTAAAGATTGAGCACTCTATAAATTCTACATCTTCTCTTGAAGAGTCATGTCATCACTGCCTATATGAATATGGAAACAGAATAAAATGGAATGGAATATAGACTTGCAAACTCATAGGACTGCAAGGGACTTTGGACTGTACTTTACCTAGTGCCTTTTATAGATGAGGCAATTGAAGCCTAAATAAATTAACTTAGAACACACAAGAAACTAAGTTAACTTGAGCAAGACAAGCAACACTAAAATAAAATCTTACTTCCTAAAACAATTATTTATATAAGATAAAGAGCAGTCATAAAAAATGCTTATGAGGCAAGAATTTGTTAAAATACATGATGTAAAAGATTAATTAATTAAAGTTTCTTAAACATTACAGGTAATGTTTATACATTACAGGTGATGTGGGAAATAATGAGAATGAATGGCAATGACATTAGTTACTAACAGCACCCACAGTCATTAGTCAAGATGTAGTTCATGTGTATAAACAAGTTGTTTTAGAAAATAGATTTCATATGTACATGAAAAGAATAGTGTTTATAACATTTATTTTGAAAATATTCATGACTTTTTTTAATTTAAAAGATTTTAAGGGTAGCCAGGCATCGGTGGCTCATGCCTGTAATCCTTGCTACTCAGGAGGCTGAGATCTGAGGATCACGGTTCAAAGACATCTACGGCAGGAAAAGTCCATGAGATTCTTATTGCCAATAAACCATAAAAAAACTGGAAGTGTCACTGTGGCTCAAGCAGTAGAGCATTCACCTGGAGATGAAGAGCGCAGGGACAGCGCCAAACCTATAGTTCAAACCCCACTATTACTTGTTCATTACATGATATTCTATACTTTCTATGTTTATATAGATAAATATACAGGGTGTATGTATTTTGTCCTAAGAGTGTATTTCTAAACATGTAGGGTAATTCAATATTTTTCCATATATGTACTATTTTTTTTCCTGTCAGTCCTGGGGATTGAACTCTGGGCCTGGGCACCGTCCCTCAGCTCTTCAACTCAAGGCTAGCGCTCTAACATTTGAGCCACAGCACCACTTCCAGCTTTTTCTGCTTCTGTGATTCTGAGGAATCAAACCCAGTGCCTCATGCTTGCGAGGCAAGCACTGAGCCACCTTCCCAGCCCCATATATGTACTTTTTAACCAGAAAAGGTGGCAATTGCATTAAAAATAATTTGGAATTCACTAGCACACCCGTTTAAAAGATTATGTGATTCTTGCTTTTTAACTTGAGGAATCTCACAATCTTTCATGAATATAGAATTTTTAAAACTTTTTAATTAAAAAAATTTGTACATTTTTTATTGTAAAAATGCTGTACAAAGAGGTTACAGTTACATGAGCAAGGTAATGAATACATTTCCTATTGAGCATTAGTTAACAATCTGGAAGAATGAAGTTGACAGAGTTATACTACTTGACTTTTGAGCATTACATTACAGATACAGTAATCAAGACACTGTGATCCAGTGGGGTATGGGTAACAACAGGTGAATAAGCTAGTGAAATACAACAGTCTTAGGCTCATTGCTCTGTTAATTGTGACTAAACAATTGAATCTTTCTCTCATGAAAACCACTGAATCTTTCTCATGTGAAAAAATCATCTTCATTTTAGCTAATCATCATATGAGACTTTACATATTATAATCAGTAAACTTTATCTTATTAGTGTTGTCTTTTTTAGCCATTTAAAATACTGTTTTTCTCCTCTTCCTTATCTTTCTCCTTCCCTTCCAACCACCTTCCTATGTCTTCTCCTTCCCTTCCTGTTCCTTTTCCTTTTTGTGAAGATATGGCTTTCTACCTCTTGTAGATATTTTGCAGATTTATGAGATAATTTTTCTCAAGCCTCATGAACTTCTTGGGAAAAGATGGATTTTAGGGAAGTTTCATTCCATAGTCAGGTGGCTCCTTTGCTTTGGGCCTGAGGAAAGGCAGAATATCATGATGGTAGAAGTCTATGGATCCAAACAGCTCACCTCATGAAGGACAGGAGGTAGAGAGGGATATCTTAATGTCTGTGAATGTGGTAATCATGTTGTTTAGCACTGTTATCTGTACTTAATATTCACCTAAGCTGAACCACAAAATTATTGTTTTACATAATCAAAAATATAGATTTGTATAAAAACATAGATTTGAAACATTATCAAATAATGTCACCTCAATTTCTCCCAGATCAATTTCTTAGCATTGTTTCCCACTTACAATTGATTTCAGCAAAAACCATGGGTATATCTCTCAGACTAAAATGAGTCAGATGTTTAATCAGTCAGTGTGGATAGGAAGATATATATTTTTTGGTGTCCTGGTTTAAAAAAACATATTTACCCCTGGAGCCATGGCTGAGATATGTGTTCCTTCAAATACATAGACTAAGGCATGACAAAAGGAATAGGTAACTTTCCAAAGAAAAGAGGGTATTGAAATGAAATGAAATGAAAACATGGGAAAGGAAAATTACATACACACACAAATATATACATGTATGTGTATATATATATATATATATGTATATATATATATATAATGGAATTATGGAGATAAGAAATAGAAAGACTTGGGAAAATTTATATTAAGTGAAGTAAGCCAGGCCCAAAGAAACATAGGTCCCATAGTTTCCCTTATTTGCAATAACTATGTTTAGGACAAGCAGAAAAGGTCAAAAGTTATGTACAAATGACCATATAAGATGATTAAGCGAAATGAACCCCAAGATAGGGACACAAGAGGTTTTATCTTTCTTGCTATTGTTTTTAATGTACTTATAATGTAACTGTGTGATTTTTTTGTTTCTTTTGTATGTTTTCCCCCAATGGTAGAACCCCTGTTGTCATTGTATTTGATTCGGGTGCCCTGCATCTTGTAGATTTTTCTAATTTGGGGAGGGGAAGGGAAATAACAAATGCTGAAATAAGGATACAGGTTGACCCATTGTAACAATGAGATGTACAAGATACTATGTTGAAAACGAACTTTACAATTTTGGGGGAGGTAGGGGAAAGAGAAGTTGGGGAGGTGAAGAGAGAAGGGACAGTAGGGGAAAAACAAAGGAGGGGATAACAATGCTAGAGGGGAAATGTACTCATTACCTAACTCATGTAACTGTAACTCCTCTGTATACTATCTTTACAATAAAAAAATATATATTACAAAAAGAAATGTAAATCAAAACAACAGTGAGATCCCACCTCACCCCAGTTAGAATGAATGGCCATTATCAAGAAAACAAATAATAGTAGAGTCTGATGGGGATGTGGACTAAAAGGAATGCTACTACACTGTTGGTGGGAATGTACACTGGTTCGATCACTCTGGAAAGCAGTATGGAGGTTCCTCAAAAGAGTAAACATAAAGTTCCCTATGATGTAGCAATCCTACTCCTGGGCACTCACCCAAACAAACACAAATGAGGACACACTAGAGCAACTAGCACAACTATGTTCACTGCAGAATTATTTGCCATAGCTAAGATATGGAACCAACCCAGACACCCCTCAATACATAAATGGATCAAGAAAATGTGGTATATATACACAATGGAATTCTATGCTTCCATAAGAAAGAATGAGATCGCCCCATTTTTAAGGAAATGGAAAAATCATATTAAATGAAGTAAGCCAGACCCAAACAAACATAGCATCCATGGTTTCCCTCATTTTGTAAATTTAATTTTATTGTAAGGTGTTGTGCACAGGGGTTACAGTTACATGAGTAAGGTGATGAGTATATTTCTTGTTAAACATTGTTACCTCCTCTCTCATTTCTCTCCCACTTCCTCACTTGTAATAATTAGTATATGTCTAGGATAGTCCTAGCAGAGGATCACAATAGTTTAATAGCTATGTACATATGACCATATAAAATGATGCTAATCGAAATGAATTCCAAGATATAGGGAAAAAAGAAGGCCAGAGGAATGATGTTTGTCTAGCTATTATTCACAGAGCAAAAATCAAAACCAAAGATGGTCAATCTGGTTTGCACCCAGAAAAAGAATTATTCTTAGGGAAGTTTGAACTGTACATAGAATGAAAGGAGCACATTGTGTACAACCTCCAAGCTTTCTCCCCTCAACCAGAAACTAGTATTAAAGTCAACAAATCAAAAGAAAGCCTCAAAGGGTACTATTGAACTGAACTCTGTCCCAACACCAGGAAGTTCAAGCACAAGTGATTACACTTAATGGAAGCAAACTGGCCAATTAATTGAAGAATATGACATTAAAACCACCTTTCAAAATCCACAAGAATATCTGATAATTATGTGATTGGGAGAAACTGGAAGTACAAGAAAAAATGGGTGATGCCAAAAAAGAAAAGAAAATTATAGGCTATTATGCCAATTAGGGCTTTTAAAATATGTTTTTAAAACTTAGATATTTAGCGGCTGTCATTTTCATATACTGGATCTACCAAGTCAAAAACAGAGTGTGAGAGAAGTTTCCTGAAACGTCTATTTCTTCAGTTATAAAAAGGACTCCCAATGTATAGAAACTAGTAAGGGAAACAGGTAAACTTGCTTAAAACGAGCCCAACAAAACATTGTACCTTCTGCTTGATTTCTTTTCAAGGTCAATCCTTGAAAAGGATTTAGTGATTATTCTGATTCAGTAACAAGAGATGGCATATGTCTTTGAAACCCTACAAAAAATGTTATTCCTGCCTCCAGCATAAAAATTCTTCATTTTGAAGTCCCAGTCTATCATTTAATACCTTTGAAAATGGCATAGCATTTAGCCAAACTGATGAACAGGGAATAATAATGTTCAATAAATGAGAATGCAATGTTTTGCAGATGCAGCCAGGCCATATTTGCTTACTGACAAACCCTTCCCAACCAGCTCTGCATAACTTCTAGAGTGGCTTAAGATACTTAAACAGGGTGATGAGGAAAAACTGAGTAGTCATGATCCCAAACTATCTCTGGCTCTGGCTCTGGCTCTAGCTCTCTATAGTGTGTGTGTGTGTGTGTGTGTGTGTGTGTGTGTGTGTGTGTGTGTGTGTGTGTGTGTGTGTGTGTGTGTACCAGTACTGAGGCTTGAACTCAGAACCTAGGTGCTGTCCCTGTGCATTTTTGCTCAAGGCTAGTACCATCTGAAGCACAGCTCCACTTCTAGGTTTTTGGTGGTTAATTGGAGATAAGAATCTCCAATAGGGAATTTCCTGCTTGGGCTAGTTTTAAACCTCAATCCTCAGATCTCAGCCTGCTAAGTAAGTGGGATTACAAGTGTGAGCAGGTTCCAAAACTATACTAACCTAGGAAGGGAAAAATATATCTGCCAACCTCTACTTAAACATACTGATTATTTTTAAAATCCTAAGTTTCTGTGAAAAAGAATAAACTGATACTGGAAGTATTGAAGATACTTATGTATAACAAATATTTACTAATGATGAAAATGGTTTTGATATTCGTTAAGTTTTGTATTATATCAGATATACTATATGCTATGTATTATATCTTCCATTCTTCTTGTTTTTCAAATCAATTTTAGATGATTTTAATGTTTAAAAGAGTTTAAGATCTACAATAAAATTGTGAAGTGAGTTGCCATATGCCCCACATCCAATTTCCCCTGGACCATCTTTAAATGTTTATCATAGGTAGACCTCTTGTAATTTTCCCTTAACTTTTATTTTAGTTTATTTTTGTACATGTGCTAATCCTGGCATTGGAACTCAGGTCCTGGATATTGTCCTTGAGCTTTTTAGCTCCAGGCTAGTAAGTAACTATGGCTACCACTAGAGCCAACACAACACTTGTGGCTTTTTGTTGTTGTTGTTGTTAAAAGTAAAAACCCAGGCTGGCATTGAACTTCCATCCTCAGATCTCAGCCTCCTGAGTAGCTAGGATTACAGGTGTGTGTCAACAGGGCACAGATTTTTTTTTAAGCATCGTAACTGATAGACTTGGCAATATAGTCTGACATTAGAAGCTGGTGATCAAATTAATCAGTTTCTACTGCATTCCTCACTCTGAGTAATCACTTTCATCTGTGCTGGTATTTATTCTAGCTATTTACCCATTTCTAAATAACATACTTATACTAAACGTCTTTCATTTATCCAAATAGTAAGTCCCAATAATCCTATCAGAATTATGCCATCAGGCCTACCTACCACACACCTATTGTGAGTACTTTCTGAGCAGTCTGATATTACCAAATAATTTATCTGTTTCATTTTTCCCCTCTGTTTCCATTCTAAAGCTGCCATCCTCTTGCTCAGTCTGCCTTGTGATTCTCTAGGCTTGCTATGTAGCTGAGATTTCCTTCACCAGTTCCTGTGATACAGCTGTGTCTCAGGACTTCTTCTTTCTTGGATTTTTCCTTTACGTTCTTGGAATACATGTTTAAGTAACTTTCTAAGAGAAGCTTCAAAACAGGATTTTTAAGAAATATTTCTTTACTTAAAACGATATTTATTTTGTCTAATCATTCAGTTGAAGATGGAATTCTAGGTTGAAAACTATTTTTTTCTTAGCATTCTGGTGACATTGTTTTATCTTCAATATCTCCATTAAGATAACCTGTGTCATTCTCTATGTGACCTGGTCTCTGGAATTCTGTATTTTCTATTTAATCCTACCAGACTGAAATTTTATAAAGACTAGCTTTGTTTACTGTGCTAGGCACTCAGTAGGCCACTTCAAATGGGAGACTGCTACTATAACACCTTCCTCCCTACTTTCTATATTATAGAACTTTGTTGAAATCTCTCATCTGTTAAAAAGTATTCCAACATTTTGCCAGAGGGCCTTTGAAGTAATATTTTAAGTGCTTAGTCAATTCAATCATTAACTCTAGTGGCATTTATATTGACTTTGGAGTATGGACTAAATCCTTCGGAGACACAAAATTTCCAACAAAATAATAGAAGTACCTGAAGAACACCTAAGCACCTAAATTGAAGTTACCTAGTTTTCCCATTAGTGTCTGCCTATGATTACTGACATAGGGGTAGTTAAATAAATTATGGAACATTTATGAATAGCATATAATATTATTAATGCCATTCTATATTATATAAGAATAAATTAGCCTCTACCTCTAAATATTTCTGTGTGTATCTCCTAGGAACAAATCATCTTCTCACCTCATGCTCATGATTTAATAGATTGCAAACAAGAGAGGGTCTTGCTAAAAGTAACCTTTGCCTAGGAACCCTAGTATAATGTATCTGTAATGGGCTTAGTCCAAAAGGACTTAAGGTTACAATAAATCAGGGCCTTTTTGTAATATGATTGCATCTCTTTTTTCATCTGTTATAGACATTCCATGAAGTTCTAAACATGGCACAAGCATGCCTATCTACCCCATGTACAGAATGCTTTCTAACGCCCAAATCAACTAACATTTTATTGTACTGGTCTCTGATAGGCAAAAACCTTATATGTATAGTACTTAAATATCATTTAGATGTTTACATAAGATGTTCTTCTTACTCTGTCGTAAAAGCTGGACCTATCATAATTTGTAAGTATAAAAAAACATACAGGAATGGAGGAAGGATGAACAAATACAGTCTTCATAGTCAATGTGTATCATGTAAAAAGTGAACTCTGTAACTTGAGGGTAGGGCCAGGAAGTGGAAATGGGGTAAGACTGAAGGAAGGGTGATGTTGGTCAAGAAGCATTGTGTTCATAACCTGACTTACTTATGGAATTGTTGCCACTTTGCACAACTACCTAATGATAATGCTACTATTATTTTAACTTACTGTACTTGCACTTGTCACATAAAATAACTGAACATAACTCTCCCTTTCATATATGTTCTGGATTTTTTTCCCTATTGGAAAGTTTATCTGGGTCAAAACTTGAGAACTGAAATTGTTCTGTATAAAGGAGACGTGGCTTACCTGAAGCTTGTACAGATAGTTTCTTAACATCTCTAATCTTGGGCTGGGAAGGTGGCTCAGTACATGCATGAGGCTCTGGGTTCCATTCCTCTGTACCACATAAACAGAAAAAGCCAGAAGCAGCGCCGTGGCTCAAGTGGTAGAGTGCTATCCTTGATCTGAAAAGCTGAGGGACAGCGCCTAGGCCCAGAGTTCAGACCCCACAACCAAAAAAACAAAAAAAAAAATCTAATCTTCAATAGGGCCTTGAAATGAACTCCAATTTTCAATTCTAACTATCTAACTAACATCAATACATCTACATTATCAAAGAGGAACTATGTTTTACATGATCTCTCAACTAGAATAGTTGTATTATAAAACAAACATGGCTTCTGTAAACAACCAGAATGAGAATATTTATAAAAACTTGATAGCATTTGAAAATTAATATTAAGAAAATGAATGTGAATTCTGTGAAGATACTATCATGAAAAAGACTAAGCAGGAATGAGTCAAACAGAATTCTGTAAAATTTGAGGTAAAGATTGCGACAATCTTGGCAGCAGCTTTACATCGTCATGGCAAATGTAAGCCAAGGCTCCCTTTATTTAAAAGTGTTTAATATTCCCAAATATAGTGAACATCTAGCATTTGTATCTGCCTATCATACACTGGGGAACTGACCCTCTTTCTGGGCATGGTCCAATGTGGAAATGGAGCATTTGTCAGAGGACCTTACTCTCCTCTGGCTTTGGGAGCTGAAACAATCCCTCAACTAGTTGATCTTTGTACCATCTACTGTTCACAATGATTGGCGCAAGAGGTGAACACAGGACACAAACTGGACAAATCAGAATAGTGGGGTTTGAACTCGGGTCCCTTAGCTTTTCACCCAAGGCAGATGCTCTACCATTTAAGCCACAGCCCCTTTTCTGGCCTTTGGTAGCTAATTGGAGATAAGAATCCCATGGACTTTCTCTGCCCTGGCTAGCCTCCAACTACAATACTCAGATCTCCACCTCTGAGTAGCTAGGACTCCATATGGGAGCCATCAGTGCCGGGCTCAACTCAGAGTCTCTTGATGACATTCACTTAAATATTAAATAATCCCAAATTGTCTGTTGGCCAAATAAAGATGATAATGTTATATGAATATAAGCTTAATTTTCTCATAAGCTTTGCAGTTTCTCAACTCACATATAAGAAGCTTCAGGTACACAGCTGTAATCTCACTATGAGGAAGTATAGGTAGGAGGATCATTGTCTGAGGACAGCCCAGGCAAAAGTTAGTTCAGGACTCTATCTAAAAAAGTCATCTAAAAGCAAAACAGAGCTGGAGCATGGAGCATGGCTCAGGTGGTAGAGTGCTGGCCTAGCAAATGTGGGGCCCTGAGGTCAAACCTCCATATACCCTCCTCCCCTGAAAAATGTCACAGCTATATAAATATCTGTGCATTACACAAAAGACTGCAAGATTATTTAGGTCTGAGTCAGAAGATGTTGTAGTTACAGAAGGAAGTTAAAACAAAATGTATTCAAGAAGGTGATCCAATGTAAAAGACAAGTCTTGGGAATAATATGACGCTGATTTATATATCAGATTCATGTTCTTCTAATGTAATGACATGAATTTCTTTTCCTTCACAAAGTACTCAATGTTTGCTCTTTTGGAAAAGAGTAATGCCTATGCTGTTGTTCAATATAGTAAAGAGAACTGATACTATTATGCAAGTCCAACCACCATTTCTTTCCCTTTTACTTCTCTTAGGGAGCTCAATGCAGTTCTTACCATGGTGTGAGGAAATATGTGCACAGGTTGGTTATAGTTAGCAGGCTGGATTCTTCATTCACACGGCTAACACGTGAATTCTCTTCTGCAGGCACATTCCATAAGCTGACCTTTGGGGATTTCCTTCTCATTTCTTCCTCCCAGTTAACTCCTTATTCAAAAGAGATGTGTTTCATGTCTGTAATCCTCCCTACACAGGAAGTTGAGTTCCGGGGATTGTGGTGCAACGCCACCCCAGGCAGGAAAGTTCTTGAGACTCTTATCTCCAAGTAATCACCAAAAAGCTAGAAACAGAGCTGTGGTCAAGTAGTCAAGTGCTAGCTCAAGGACAACACTCAGGGCCTGAATTCAGGATTGTTAGGTCTGCTCCGGAAAAATAGCCCCTTTCCCATTGTTCTTCCTGGGTGCACAAGAGGTGCTTCCCTAGAAGCCCTGGCCCAGTACTGGTAACCCAGGTAACTGGCACACCTGGGTGCAATCACCTCCCTTTCTCTGAGGTCATATCCTGGACCAGCACGGTCATGCCTCCTGCATGACCCCCATGGAGGATTCCCAGACTCTGAAGTCAGGTCAGCATCCCCCATCCCCTGTGGCCACATCTCGTCCCTGCCCTCTCCCTACATTAACCCCAGTTCCACCTGGAGTCAACCCTTCCCTTCTCTGTATACCTTCTACCTCGTGCAGGCCAGCAGTATACTCTCCCCCAATAAACTCTTTTCTTCAGGAACCATGTGGCATTTTCCTTTCAGCTAAACCTTACAAGGCCCAGCACACACACAAACGAGAAAAGTGAACAAAGTATAAGAGCAGGTATCTTGTTAAAATATTCAAATTACTAGTGCCTAATAAAGATGAAAATGTTCAATACCATTAAGTTGAAGAAATGTAGATCTCGCTAAGAATGAGATACTATTTCATACTACTATAATGGCTATAATGAATAAGGCAGATAATGGTAGATGTTGATAAGCATATGGAAATGAGAACCCTATTACATTATTACTGGAAACATAAAATGCACCAACTTTGAAAAACAAGCGGGCAATTCCTCAGAAAGTTAAATATAAAACTACCAAGTAATCTATCAATTTCATTCCTAGGTATTTAGGATCTATGTCTACTGGGAGAGAGTGAAGGAAGGGGCAACACTGTCCATAAAAGCAATGTATTCTTTACTGACTTATGTAACTATAATCCCTCTGTACATCATCTTTATAACAACAATAAAAAAATTTTAAACAATCTATGTATATATCAACATTATTATATAAATGTTCGTAGAAGTAATTCATAATAACTCTGAAGCCAGGAGCTGATGCTCATGCCTGTAATTCTAGCTGCTCAAGAGGTCGGGACCTTGAGGATATCTGTTCTAAGGCAGTCAAAGAGAAAATTCTGAGAGATTCCATCTTCAATTTACCAGAAAAACCCTGTACTGGAGATATGGCTCAATACAGAATACTATTGAATGCTACTTAGCATTCAATGTATTCTATGTATTGATAAATTCTATGTATTGGGAGAAATTTAAAGACATTATAGAAAGAGAAAGAAGTCAGAAACATGTGATATGGTATGATTCCATTTATATTAAATATTACAAAGCTAATTTATAGGCAGAAACACTGTATTTGGAAATGAGAATGACTGTCAGGGGGTATTATTACTATTATTGTGATTGTTGTATCACTCTGTGAAGTTACTAAAAAATAATAGCTTTGAAGAATGTGAATTTTGTAATAGGTAAAATATACCACATTTAAGTTTTTCAAAATACCGGTAAATGAATCATTAAGTTACCACTATCCTTTGAAAAGATCCTTCATTCTTCATTACTGTTTGGACATGAGCCCAATTTTCAAAAGCTCTTTAATCTCTTCATCCTTAGGATGCTTACCCTCCCTGCTCACATCACCTCAAAAGAAAAAAAAAGGCTCCCAAAACTTCCTACTGCATTTTTTCTAGTCCTTCCATTTACAGCAGAGAAACAGGGGCCCTTGGTCACAGCTGATTCATAGTAACAACTCTCTTTTTTTTAATTTTTTAATTCTTAATTTGCTTTATTGGTATTATAGAGGTGATGTGCAGAGGGATTACAATTACATGAGTCAGGTAATGAGTACATTTCCTTTCATACAGTGTCTTCTGCTCCCTCATTCTCTCCCACTCTCTTTTTAGAGTATTTTTTAATCAGGCCCTCAGAAATGCTGGCATTTTGATGGAAAAGAGGCTGGAGACAAGTAGCTATGGAGATTTCAAATATGGCAAGATTGTACTGGATGTAACTGGTAGAAAATTCTACAGAGATTTTATCTACCAAGGCAACATGTGACAGTCAAATCTCCCCTGGTGGAAATGAGCAGAACAAGATCTTCTCAACCATGGCCAGTGGGTAGAGAAACTCCTCTGAATGTCTTATGCTATGAATCTTTCTTTGTTCTTGACCTTTCTCTTTGCTTGCCAAACTACATTACCTGCTGTTAGCTCAGTTATCATACTTGTCTACTCAAACAAACTTGGGCAGACAAAGCACAGAAGCTGGAGAAATAATTGAGCTTTCATTCAGAACCCTGTGATTAAGTTATCCCTACATCATCAATACATAATTGTGTCTCAGAAGGTACTATTTCACAAATGCGGTTCTCCACAATTTAAGCTCCTGACACACAAGAGATATTGCCACAGGAAGGAGCGCTAGACAAGCAGTAGGAGGGAAAGGCCTGCCATAACCCATGCACTAAGGCCTTGGATAAAGAGACTCTGGTGATAACTATGTCACAGGTGTGGGTACAGTTTCCTATGATAAATATGCAAATCAAAAAAATTCAGTTTCTAGTGTCTTTTACCTATGAGGAGAAAATAAATCTTGTCTTCAGTGGGAAACTCACTGAGCCAGCAAATTGACCTTTAGATAATCTGCCACATCATTGTATGGAAAAATACTACACTAACCGTGTTTCTTTGGTTCTGAAGCATTCTGAGATCTCTGATCAGGGTAAATATGTAACATATCACTATATTGAGCACAGTGTTGTCTTTTACTCATTATTATTCAATGCACATATTCATCTAGAAAGCAGAAGCTTAACCATGTACCAACTAGACTAACATTGATGAATGAGGGTAAATAAATAAGAATGAGGCAGCCTGGCACTGGGGGTTCACATTTGTCATAGTAGCTATTCGGGGGCCTGAGATCTGAGGATCACTGTTTGAAGCTAGCTCTGGCAGAAAAGCCCTTGAGACTCTTAAGACCAATGAACCAGCAGAGATCCAGAAGTGGAACTGTGGCTCAACTGGTTGAGAACTAGCCTGGTACGAAAACGCTGAGAGAAAACAGCTCCCTGAATTCAAGCCCCAGTATCAGAGCATCAGTACAAAAAGATGTGCCATCCAAGATATTTTTTTGTCAGTCATGGGACTTGAACTCTTAGCCTAGGCACCTGCGTTCTTCAGCTCAAGGTAACCACTCTACTACTTGAACCACAGTGCCATTTCTGGTTTTCTAGTGGTTAATTGGGCTGGCTTTGAACCTCGATCCTCAGATCTCATCCTCCCAAGTAGTTAGAATTACAGGCATGAGCCACCAGCACCTGGCTGACCATCCAAGATTTTAAAAGTATTTAATCTATGAACCACCTACCATCTGATCCAAATTTTAATTATTTCAGATGTATAACCCTGAGTCCTACTTCAACCCCAAACGAGAAAGAATCTCTGTGGGGAGATGCTGGGCATATACACACATCTGAACAAGATCTATAGGTCAGTCTTCTGTACACTGAGGACTGTGAATCACTGTTGTAATACAAGGGACTCACATCACAAACAAGTGTGACACAGTATAATAATAAACATTTCTATTTGGTTCCTTGGTAATTATGTGTATTCTTCTATAATGTTTTCAGTGTTGATATTTTTATTATGTTTTTTATTGTGAATATACTGTACAGAGGGGTTACAGTTACATGAGCAAGGTAATGAGTACATTTCTTATCAAGTATTGTTGCCTCCTTCTTTGTTTTTCCCCTACCATCCCTTCCCTCCCACCTCCACAACAACATTCCCCCATCCCCAACCCCAACCCCTGCCTAAATTGTAATGTTCGTTTTTTTCAACATAGTGTTTTCTACATCTCATTGTTGCAATGGGTCAACCTGAATCCCTAATTAAACATTTTAGTGTTGGTACTTTTAATATATTAACTTTTAAACTAAACAGTCTCCAAATTATTATAAAAATTACTGGTACCATGAAAATAATTATCACCACAAAGGGTAAAAAAGAAGAGATTCACCCAACAAAATCAGGAACATTATCATAGAGGAAATTCTTGAATTGGGTTTTACCACTAGATTTTTAATCTTGTTAAGCCAGTTTTTTTGTTTCCTGGGGTTTCTATTTGTTCATTTGTATATTTTGTTTGGTTTGGAGTTATTTTGTGCCAGTATAGTGGCATGAACTCTGAGCCCAGCCCTATTGCTTGGCTGCCTTTTTTCTCAAGGCTGGCATTCTACTACTTAAGTCATACCTTTACTTCTAGTGTGTGTGTGTGTGTGTGTGTGTGCTGGCTTTATTGTTCAAGGCTGGCATTCTACTACTTAAGTCATACCTTTACTTCTAGTGTGTGTGTGTGTGTGTGTGTGTGCTGGCTTTATTGTTCAAGGCTGGCATTCTACTACTTAAGTCATAGTGTGTGTGTGTGTGTGTGTGTGTGTGTGTGTGTGTGTGTGCTGGTCCTGGATGCTGTCTCTGCTTTCTTTCCTCAAGGCTAGGATACTACCATTTGAGCCATAGCTCCACTTCCAATTTTTTCCTGATTAATTACAGATAAGAATCTTTCAGATTTGTCTGCAAAGGCTAGTTTCAAACAGGGATCCTGAAATCTCAGCCTTCTGAGTAGCTAGGATTACAGGTGTGAGCCACCAGTGCCCAGCTACTTAGCCAGTTTGAAGTATGATATACTCTCAAAATTGACTGGAAGTTGCTGCCACTGCCTTCTAAAATCAATTGCTTTCTGCTATTCATCTGGAGCTAGAAAAGAGATGCTGTGACATGTTCTTTCTACCATATCTCAGTTTCAAGTCAGAGTTCCTTGATATATCAGACTAGTGTAACCTAGCTAGCTGTGGGAAGAATGTGAAAACTAACATTTTAATTTTTTTTTGTTTTTTTGTTTTTCTAAGCTACCTTAGAAATTCACATCCCAGGGAATGATGAAAATATGGAGGGATTGGTCAAAATATATGGACTGTTATGATCCTTGTTATCTGTTCACCATGCAGTCTGACTCTACAACATAGGCTTCTCTTCCCTATACTCTCCTCTTTGTGTGTGTGCTAGTTCTGGGACTTGAACTCAGGGTGTCGTGCTCTCACTTGGCTTTTTCATTCAAGACTGGTGCTCTACCACTTGAGCCACACCTCTGCTTCTGAACATATATTTTTAGCAGCTCTGTTGTACTGCATCTCGCTATGCCAGAAGTATGTCATATTCTCATTGCCCATAGCTGGGAAATGCTCAGAACATCAGAGGTGTTTGAAGTAGGACAGGGTGCACACTTCACAAAGCAACCCTCAAGCACACTGAATACACTATTTTCAAAGTTCCTCCCTTTTACCATACCTAAACAGATTACACTGAATCCTCTCTTTTGCTAATGATATGAGACCAAAAGAAATAATTAAATATATTGACTAATTGCTTTGAAATCAGCAAGAATCCAATATCATGTATTCTATGAAGCAAATCTTCATTTTTTTCCCACATATTATGTCAGCAGCACTCAGATGAGAAATACCAACTCACAGGACAACTAATGTAATTAACTGAGCTTAGATTTTAAATATAACTTGGCAGGTTTACTAAGCAGCAGATCAGCAACTATCAAAATATTTTATGTCAACTATACTAAAGTTCATGAGAAGAAGCAGGTAACTATTGATTCTTGAATTGGTCAGACTAAAGCTATTTCTCTCCACTTAAAAGAACAGGGATTCAACAGAAAGCATGTCTAGACACTTAAGCAGATAAACCCCACACAGGGTGGAATGCACTCCACTGGGTCAGCATGTTTGAGTCTAATAAAAATGTCAACACCTAGAAGCCTCATGTTTAAATCATAGCTCATTGACCATCCCTCCCCTCCTTCATTCCTGAGCTCCCACCAATTGTTCTGTTTAGGTTTTTGGCATCTGATAAAACTTTTCCAGTGGACAGAAAAAAAAAGGAAGCCATGTACTTTCTCAGACAAACATGGTTTAGCCATGGTTTAGCCATACTACAAGAGTCAGACATACATTTTTAACCTTTCTTAAGACCATTAGCAAATATTGTCCAGGGTGATATTTAATATTTTATTTTATTTTTTCCATGTCAGTTTTTTTTATTGTGAGAATACCGTACAGAGGAGTTACAATTACATGGGCAAGATAACGAGTACATTTCTTATCAAGCATTGTAGCCTACTCTTTGTTTCCCCTTCCCAAACCTTCCCATACTCCCTCCACCTCCCCACACTGGATCCTCCCCCCACCCCCACCAAAGTTGTAAGTTCGTTTTTCCACATAACGACAAGTACATCTCATTGTTGCAATGGGTCCACCTGTATCCCTAGTTAAACAATTTGTTTTTTCCCACCCCCTCCACAAATTATACCAACATCAAATATAGTGAAAGCAGGGGTTATACCATGGGTGAGGGCCATACAAAACAACATAGAAATCATCTTATAAATATGTTAGAAACAATTGCTGAAAAAAAAACATTTGAATACTTATCTTGGGGTTCATTCCCCTAACATCAACTTATCTGACCTTTTCTGCTTGTCCCAGACATATACTAGTTATTGCAAATAAGGGAAACAATGGGACCTATGTTTCTTTGGGCCTGGCTTACTTCACTTAATATAATTTTTTCCAAATTTTTCCATTTCCTAACAAACGGTGCAATGTCATTCTTTCTGATAGAGGCATAGAATTCCATTGTGTATATATACCACATTTTCTTGATCCATTCATCTACTGAGGGCCATCTGGGTTGGTTCCATATCTTAGCTATGGTAAATAATGCTGAGATAAACATAATTGTGCTGGTAGCTTTAGTATGGTCTTGTTTGTGATCATTTGGGTAAATGCCCAAAAGTGGGATTGCTGGGTCATAGGGGAGCTCTATGTGGAGTCTTTTGAGGAAACTCCATACTGCTTTCCAAAGTGTTGAACAAGATTACACTCCCACCAACAATGTAGTAAGGTTCCCTTCTGTCCACATCCCCTCCCGCATCTATTGTTATTAGAGTTCTTGATTATAGCCATTCTAACTGGGGTGAGGTGGTATCTCAATGTTTCTTTGATTTGCATTTCTTTATGGTTAGAGACGTTGAGCATTTCTTCATGTGTCTATTGGCCATCCTTCTTTCCTCTTCAGAGAAGTTTTTCTTTAAGTCTTTAGCCCACTTATTTATTGGGCAGTTGTTTCTTTGAAGATTTGTTTTTGGAGGATTTAGCCATCTAATCTTCAATAAGGGAGCTAAAAAAAATTAGAATGGAAGAAAGACAGCCTCTTCAGTAAATGGTGCTGGCAAAATTGGTTAACTACTTGTAGAAAACTAAAGCTAGATCCTTATATATCACCCTGCACCAGAATCAACTCCAAATGAATCAAAGACCTCGGAGTCAAAGCAGACACTCTGAAAACATTACAGGATGGAATAGGAGAAACCCTAGGTCTCCTTGACACAGGCCGAAATTTTCTTAACAGAGACCCAGAAACACAACAAATCAAAGAAAGGTTGGACAAATGGGATTGCATGAAATTGCAGAGCTTCTGCATGGCAAAGGACATAGCTAGCAAGATCAATAGAAAGTCCACGGATTGGGAGAAGATCTTCACTAGCCATACAACATTCAAGGGTCTCATATCTAAAATATACCTGGAACTTAAAAAATTAAATCCCCTAAAGGTATTTAATATTTTAGTATGAAGATTCTCATAGAAACTTATTCCTTCTCACTTGCTAAAATGTATAGTCTTTCATGTATCACATAATCAAAAGTAGTTTGAATATGAAGTCTCTGCCCCCAAAGTCTGCACTAGAGAAGTTGGGGCCTTGTTGAAGGATACACTTGGTCATTATTTCCTTCCTTGTTCTTTTCTTCCTATCTATATGATGGAAAGAACCTGCTGGAGTTTCATTATATAGACCATCTTCGCCTCAAACTGAAGATTCTCTTGTCTCAGCTACCCAAGAACTGGGGCTCAAATTCACTCATTTAGAGTTTAAAGAACTATCACAGTGCACATTGTCCTAGAACCATTGCCACAAAGATATGGAATATTTCCATCTTTAAAATGTCCCCATTTGAACCAGATGTGGTGATATACACCTTCACTCTCAGCACTTGGGAGGCTGATGCAGAAGGCTTATGTTCAAGGCCATCTGAGGCTACGTACTGTTTCAAAGAACAGCAAACACTAAGTAATAATCCAACCTCAAGCAGCCACTGTACTACGTTTTGTCACTATCATCTTACCTTCTCATATAAATGGAATTATACAGATATGTTGGGCCTTCCTGCATAATGCTTTAGAAATTCACCAATGTTGTTATTATGTAACAATAACTCATTTTAGCTTTATTGCCAGATGGTATTATATAGAATGTTATATTACAATAGTTTATTCACTAAACAGTTGATAAGTGGATTTTTTTCACTTGTGACTATTATGAACAAAATGGTAATAAATATTCATGTAAATTCTCTCAATGCAAATTCATTGCTCTTGACCAAGTTCCTATATGAAGTAGGAAGGCTGGATGATACAGTAAGTGAATGATCATTATGTAAGACAATATTAAGTTGTTTTCCAAAGTAACTGAACTATTTTGCCAGCAAAGTATGAGAACCCCAATTGCACCATACCTTTGTCACTAAGTAGTTTTAATTTTTAGTCATTGTAGTTAATATGTAGGCATATTTCATTGGGTTCTTAACATTGATTTATTTCACTGATAATCAATAATCTTGAGTACCTTTGTGTGTGTTTAATAGGCATACATATTTGTTACTTTTTAAAGCACCTGTTCAAATTCTTGTCTCAGTCTTGTTTGCTCATTAGTGGTTGTAAGAACTCTTTCTATATTCTGAATGCAAGCCTTTTGACAGCGTATTTTCTCCCAGTCTGTCTTTCCTTTTCCTTTTCTTACTGTGTCTTTCACAGAGCAAAAGTCTTAAATGTTGACAAATATCCATTTTATCAGTTGTTTGAATATATGATACAAGATTTTGTGACCTGCTTAAGAAATCGTTGCTTAACTCAGACTTTGTCAAATTTTGCGGTACCCTCACTGGAACTTTGTAGTGAGACCAGCTTTGAGCATTGCAGAATATTTAGCAGTATCGCTGGCAACAACCCCAAATTTCTCCACATATTGATAACTGTCCCTTTTGGTGTTGAAATTACCTCTAAGAACCATTGTTCTAACTCAAGTCCATAAACAGTTTTCCCCTCCTCCTACTCTTCCTCATAGCCAAAGTCATAGCTCCTATAGTTAAGATCTACAGTCCATATTGGGTTAATGCTTGTGTGGCTCTTAAGCAAGGATTAAAGTTAACTTTTGCCAGCCAGTTGCCAGTGGCTCATGCCTGTAATTCTAGCTACTCAGGAGGCTGAAATCTGAGGATCAATGGTTCAAAGCCAACCTGGGCAGAAAAACTTGTAGGACACTTATCTCCAAAAAAAAAAAAAAAAAAGCTGGAAGGAAGGTATGGTCCAGTAGGTAGAGCCCTAGCCTTGAGTGAACAGGCCAAGAAAAACTGCAAGACTCTGGGTTCAAACTCCAGGAGTGGCACATACATATTCACATGGGCATACTCACATGGGCATGAAGACACATTGAAACACATTTAAGTTTAAATTTTCCATAATCATCTCATACTCAGTTGCTTTAGTGTCATTTTTAACAAAGATTATCCTTTTTTTCCATTGTAATACTTTAGTACATTTGCTCAAAATCTGTTGATTTCATTTTTAAGTGTGAATCTATTTCTGAGCTCTTTATTCTGATTGCTATATGTCTATAATTAAAGCAATACCATACAGTAGTGACTAAAGTAGCTTTATAGTTCATAATTGTATCAGAACCTTAATTGTAGCTGGTTAGACTGCAAATGTTTTCTTTGTCTTTTTCCGACTTGCTATTTTTCAATAGTAGGCCAAAGAAAACATTCATTAATCCCGTTTGAAAATTGCTTTATTATTGAACTTCTGATCCATAGAGAACTCTAGAAAGTTAGTTTCTTCCTGAACATTATTGATAATGAAGCTTCCTTATCAAGAAGAGAGAGCTTAGGGGATGGGAATGTAGCTCAGTGGTAGAGTGTTTGCCTAGTATGCATGAAGCCCTGGGTTCAATTCCTCAGTACCACATAAACAGAAAAAGCCAGAAGTGGCACTGTAGCTCAAGTGTTAGAGTACTAGTCTCATGCAAAAGAAGCTTAGGGACAGTGCCCAGGCCCTGAGTTCAAGCCCCATGACTGGCAAAAAGGAGAAGAGAGAGAGAATTTAAAATACTTGTGTAAACTCAAAAGCACATTACCAATCATCTGAAACTGATATTTTCTACCTTGACATAACAGGTTCAGGTCATTTTTGTTATATTCCAGCCTCCATTTTAAGTTTAACAGAAAGGCTAAATTCATGTCAACAACATTCAATTAAAACAACTTAAAAGTAAGTAAAACATCTCCACTTAATTTTAATAAAATGCAGAATCCAGTCAAAGGAATTAAGAGCTATACTTTCAATGAATGTTTGAAAGGTTTAGTAAATTGAGGTTGTATTCTAGGAAGCTTTCCAGCTTTAAGATTTAAAACACCTCATAAAGAACCCAAATTATATATATATTTTTAAAGCTCATTGTCCTCTTGTTAGAGTTATTATTGTTTGTTCACAGTGTTCAAACAGAAATGACAGGGTACAGCATGATCTTGTAAACCAGAACTTTCTGTTATGAACTGGCCAATCTTTATTGTTCAAGTCTCATAAACTAATGGTTTAGGTTTAACATTGCTGATAATTATCTACTAAATCACACACTGGACCTTTAACTTAGTTTCACGTATGTCAAACAACTTTTCCTAAAACCTTCTGAGTTTAACATTTCAGCACTAAAAGATAACCTAGTGGGAATGTTTAAGGTTAGTGGAGTGTTTATCTTATCAAAAGTGGGGTAGTCTGTTTGGGATACTGTTTGGCTTCCAGTTAATCAGGCCTATTTACTAGTTTAAGAACGCTTAGCAATTAACAGTGTTCAAACAGCACCAATCTGCTATGTTATTTCAGCTGGGAAAGCAGCTATATGAACCAACACAGCTTCCTTCTAAAAATAAATGATAGCACTTTCTACTCACTGGGAGTTAGCTTTTACTTCTTTAGCTATGTCACACTGTTATACTGCATCACAAAACAAGAGTGTGAAAGGTCTCAGCCATTAAAACCCCAGAAGTTACCCTGTGGTATGACTTAAAAATAATAAAATAACTTAGACAAGAGAAACATCACTGCAGGGAGATAAATCTACAGTGAACTTAAAATGGTCTCTTTTTCATATCATTTTTAAAGACTGCCTGATTCTATTAGCAATTTTTAACACACGGTAGCACAAATCAACAGTCTACTTGTTTTTCAGACTTTGACACTTCACCAGCTGCTAGGCCTGTGCTTAACTAAACAAGTACAGTAAAGAGAGTGGAACATTTATGTAACACAGGAGCTAAAAATGCTCTTTGAGAAAAAGGTCTATTCATCCTAAAGCATATGACAAAGGGATAAGACTCCTATATCTTAAAATTCCTGTGAATAAATATGTATACACATGTATATATGCATGTATGTATATTACCATTGTTGACATGGGTCAAATATATTTTACTGACAATTCAATATCTTTTCTTACTGTCAAGTAAATTTTAAAAGTTAACATGCATCTTGTATTAAGCTCTTATTTTATCATTTAATCCCTGGAATAATGCTATGAGATATAGAGACAAACATTGGCCTACATTTGGCAGATAGAAAAACTGAAAGTTAGAAAGTAACTTGTCCTGGCCCTAGGTCCCTCCACTAATAAAAATGTTGGAGCATGGATTGAAATTCAGAACCTGTGCTCTTACTTAATGTGAGAAATCAAATTAATATAATTTTCAGGATAGAAGAGCTATCAAAATACCTCAATTAGGGATGAAATAATGGCTCTTCTTTTCCTACTGGTGGATATTTATTTAGTTATTTCCCTTACCAAAGCTAGCTGGTACCTACTACCTTCTGCTCTTTTCACTTCCACTTTCCACTGTGCATGTGTGTGTGTGTGCACGCGCACACATGTACACACACACACACACACACACACACATTAGCAGCAGCTGCTACTGCTGCACTATAAGATGCCTCTGATAGTAACCAACAGGGAAGAAAGAAGTTAATGTTCTACTTCAACAAATGGACTAAAAAGTAAATGTGTATTCACAAATGACAAGTGTGGGGGAAGGGAGGAAAAGATCATAATTTGTTTAATCAATTGCATGTACCACTGCTTCTTTACCTCTAGGCAAAGCCATTTATAGATATATAATAAAAAGAGAAGAAGTCTCCACACTAGGTATAGTTGCTGGATGTCCTGCCTTTCTCTGCCCAGGTCCAGAAGGCCTATTTCCCTGTAGAACTAATGTGGTGGGGTTTCCAGAACAGAATTAAAAATGAAAATGATCTTGGCACCTCTTGGTGAAATAGATCCAGTCAATAGAACTTTCTGTGATAGAGGAAATTCCTGACTGTTTAATGTTATAGCCACTAGCTATGTGTGACCGTGCAGAACTTGGAATGTGGACAGTGGAATTTGGGAACCAATTCTTGACCTGATTTTAAGTCATTATATATGGCTAATGGCTGTGATATTTGACAGAAGAGCTAAGTCACATTGTAACCATTTAGTATCTTTTGTGTGCTGCATAGCTACTATTCAGAAGGCATAATTTTGTCCCCATTTTACTAATAAACTGAAGTTCAGAGAGAGTAAGTGACTTGCCTATAATTTTTAACAGATAAATGGTAAATGTTATACCTACATCTTTCCCTTTCAAATTCTCATGTTCTTACTACATATGGTTCTCAACACTGGCTGCATATTAGATGGTGCACTTGTCAAAATTAATCACCCACTCCTTAGAAGTTTTTGTTCAGATGATTAGGCTGGGCCTAGCACATGTACATCTCTAAAATTCCCATAGCGCAACACCACTAGTGGGATGAACACCCCAACTCCAGGAGTGGGAAAAAAATTCCAAAAGGTATCTGTGAGTAAATTCTACCTTCACCTCCTGTCTTAAATGCAGTCAGCTTTAAAGATAGAGCCTAGCTTGTGCATGTAATTCTAGCTACTCAGGAGACTGAGATCTAAGGATTGAGATTCAAAGCTACCCCTGGGCAGGAGAGTCTGAGATTCTTAACTCCAATTACCCACCCACCTCTCCCCCAGAAGTGGAGCTGTGACTCAAGCAGTAAGAGTGCTAACCTTGAGCAAAAAAGCTCAGGGAGGGCTGGGAAAGTGGCTCAGTGGTAGAGCGCTTGCTTTGCATGCCTGAGGCCCTGGGTTCGATTCCTAAGCACCACATAAGCAAAAAGAAAAAAAGCCAGAAGTGGCGCTGTGGCTCAGGTGGTAGAGCACTAGCCTTGAGCTGAAGAGCTGAGGGATAGTGCCCAGGCCCAGAGTTCAGGCCCCACAACTGGACCCAAAAAAAAAAAAACAACTCAGGGACAGTGCACAGGCCCTAAGTTCAAGCCTCAGGACCCATACACATGTACGCACACACAAAGTTAAAAAACACAGCCCAGTGCCTTCATTTTGCAGAATGAATGTAAGATGTCAGAGTTGGTGTCGTTTGTGACAGCAGTGAGACCAAGGCCCAGGTATTGGCAGCAATGAACCAAAGGTCAGGAAAGCCCAAAAGTTTAGAGTTCCAACGAACAAGAAGCTTGAAAGCAGGCTGATGCTTTGGCAGTGTAGCACTTGCTTACTCCTACAAGTAGAAACACTGGGCTCTCCCATACCTGTTATCTTCATCCTCTCCACCTCTCTTCCTGCCTTTCAAAAGTCTTTCAGCATAGTCCAATGGGGTGTGCAACACTCTTCACTCTGCAAAGATTGCTTTCTGTGGATATAAATTACTCTGGTACATAGTAGGTACTCATAATTATAACTTTGAAAAAAATGATAGCTGATTTGATTGGGTTTCATTTGGTTTGTTTTGGTCTTAAAGTGTCACAAATCATTCCAAGGCATGCACTTTACCAACAGAGCTCCATCCCCAAACCCAAAAGCAGATTTTGGAATTCAAATCACTAGAATTACTTACATTTTACATGGCTTCAAATATTGAGTATGTGTGTGATAGGTAACTTTTTAAAAGTCAAATTCCAGCTGGGTTTTGGTGGCTTTCACCCAGAAGGCTGAGTAGGAAAGTGCCTGGGCAGGAAAGTTCAATTAACCAGCAAGAAGCCAGAGAAGGAGATATAAGAAAAAGAAAAAAAAAAAAAGCTAAGTAACAGTGCCTAGACCTTGAGCTCAAGCTCCAATGCACATACATACAACATGCTCATGCGCACACACATGCACACGTGCACACACATACACACAAATACAAGTCCTTTCCAAGTCTTTTCCACTTAAAAGTGATTAGAAAAAAAATGATATCAGGTTTTTCTTTCTTTCTTTCTTTCTTTTATGTCGGTGTTGGGGCTTGAACTGTGGGCCTGAGCACTGTCCCTCAGCTCTTCAGCTCAAGGCTAGCGCTCTACCACTTGAACTACAGTGCCACTTCTGGTTTTCTGGTGGTTTATTGGAGGTAAGAGTTTCATGGACTTTCCTGCCTGTTGTTGGCTTTGAACCGAGATCCTCAGATCTCAGCCTCCTGAGTAGCTAGGATTACAGGTGTGAGCCACCCTCACCCGGCTTGATATCATTTTTTTAATCAGAATTATTGTCTGCTGTTGCTGTTCCAACCCTTTCTTGAAAAGGTTTGGAAGTGGTGAAATAGCAAGAGAAAACAAGAATATTTTCAACAAGTTGGTAGAGAAATTTGTCCCATACAGTAATGCTAACAGAGTCCTGTTATGTACATACAATCTTGTATCTAACCCTTCTGGGATTAGGAGAGTCCTGTTCAAGATTTGAGTTGAGAATGTTAATAATGCAGATGCTAGAGGCAAACTGTCATCAAAATAGAAAATGCTGCAGGAAATGATCATCATCAGACTAGCTCCTTCTTTCTCCTACACAATACAGGATCAAAAATAAAAAATAATTTGTGTTTTAGATTATCCTCATAAATGATGTATAGTTATAAAATGTGCTAGGGAAATCACTTCTCCATTCAGAGACTCAACACAGCTGACATAAGGAATGGCTAAATGAACTTACATTCTAAGAATTTGCCTTTCCAAGTAACAGCTCTGAAAAACAAAGCAAAAACATTGCCAGGATGATTGTATCAAATGGCTTCAAATAGAAACATGGAGCCTGTTGACAAGTGTCCTTTAGAAGGCAGAACTTGTATTCTCTTCAAACAAATCACAAATCATTCTTTTGGACCTGCTGCTTACAGAAATAAGGAAGAAAACACAAGTTTTTCCAAGATACAGCTGCAGTAGTTGGTGTTGCTTTAGTAATGCAAAAAGTAGAACAACTCCAAGGGTTTGAGAAGAATTAACAGAGGACAGAGGATTAACAGAGGATAGAGGATATTAAAAGATGTAGAAGGTGGTAGAAAAAGTCATTTCAAGAACCACATTTAAATTTCAAATTTTAATTAATTAATTATTGTTGTTGGTGGGTGTGGTGGTAATCTTAGGGTTTGAAATCAGCCCTACCCTTAGGTTGACACCAGTGTCTCAAGTCTGTTACTGAAAAGGCTGAAATCTGAAGATCACCATTGGTAGTCAGCCAAGGCAGGAAAGAAAGCTTATGAGACTCTTACCTCCAATTAATTGACAGAAAAAGTTGCAGCACACACACACACACACACAGACACACACACACACACACACACACACATACACACACACACATGCACGCACACAAGAGCCTTGCCCTTGCTAAGCATCTTAACATTTGAGGAGCTATGCTTCCAGCCCTTTATTACTTAGTTTTGCAGATATGATCCCTCTCCCTTTTATCCAAGGCTGGCCTCTCACCATGATCCTCCTAGCTGTCCTACGTATGCCTCTCACGTAGTAGGGATTTCAGACATGTGCCACTAACTCCAGATTCTGTCTTCCTAACTTTTTGCCTGAGCTGTCCTCACCATGTTCTTTCAGATCTTTACCTCTCAAGTAGCTAGGATTACAGGCATACACCCACCCTCTTTTTTTTCTCCATATGTAATACAAGCCCAGAGGTCATAAACAACACAGAAGTATGTGTAACTGAATACAAAAGTCTCCTACCTCATTTACTCTCAATCCTATTCAATGTCTCTTCAAATTCTTAAAACTATTGCCAAACTTGTAAAAGGTTCTAGAAACAGGGTTGTCCAATAAGGAAATGTCTTAAGGAAATCTGTTTCACTCCGGTCTCGAATTTCCTCTTAGAGATCAGTTGTACGCTAGAGGACTTGAGACACAATCAAAAGATGGAAAGTCTCCTCCTACTTCTTCCCAACTAGGTCTGTGCATTTAAACAAAAATTCCCCCTCTCTGGGGTTTTGCTCCCCGCTTTGGGAGGAAGTAAGGGAGTGAAATTATTGTTTATTTCTAATTCATACCTTCCTATTGTCACTAACAGAAAAAGACATACATCATTTTAAATTCTTCAATACAAAAACTTTTTAACAGGTAAGTTTAAATAATAATGTTTTATATTCACCCCCCCAACACTCAAATCATTGTCATTTCAATAAGTAATCAACATACAAACATTAATATTTTTATAATATTACTAACAGCGTACATTCTACTTTTAGGGGGATTTTTTTTCATTTTTTATTAGCATCAATTAGTTGTCCAAAAGGATTTCATCTCTACATATTCATCTATGCATACAATAAATCTTGCTCATGGGCTGGGAAGGTGGCTCAGTGGTAGAGCACTTGCCTTGCATGCATGAGGCCCTGGGTTTGATTCCTCAGCACCACATAAGCAAAAAGAAAAAAGGCGGAAGTGGTGCTGTGGCTCAAGTGGTAGAGCACTAGCCTTCAGCTGAAGAGCTGAGGGACAGCACTCAGGCCCAGAGTTCAGGCCCACGACTGGACCCAAATAAACAAACAAATAAATAAATAAATCTTGCTCAAATTCACTCCCTCTTTTCCTCATCCTCCTTACTCCTTCCAAAACCAATCTCAATCAATTTCATTGTTCTCTTTTCATAGTTTTGATACTATTCTCCCCTCCTAACCCTCTGTTTTCTCTACCCCTTCCTGCCATTCATTTTTATGTATAAATGCTAATTGTTCAAAGGTATTTCACTATAGTATTGTACATATATCTATGCAGCATTTTAATCACATTGATTCCTTGTTTAGCTTTCTCCATCCTCATCACCCCCTATTACTCTGCAACCTTCGGTGAGTTCCATTTTGCTATTGTCTCCCTCTAACATTTTCTCTCCCAACCCCAATCCTCTCAAGCGGACCCACAGTCACAAATATGACCTGTATGTATGTATACATTATCTTACATGTGTTTACATACGTGTTTATCTTTTAGATCTAGTATATATAGGAGAAAATTTTGTCCTTCTGAACCTGTCCTACTTCACTAAATATCATGTCCTCCAATTTCATCCATTTGTCTGCAAATGATATAATTTCATTTTTCTTTATAGACAAACAATACTTCATTGTGTGTGTGTGTGTGCCACATTTTCTTGATTCATTCATCAGCTGTAAGGTAGCCAGGCTTTTCCAATAGCTCGGATACTATGAATAGTACTTCAAAGAATGTGCATGTTGCAGTACCTCTGTTGTATACTGACTTACATTCCTTTTAGATATATGTCCAAGCATGAACATATAGTACTGGATCATATAGCTGTTCTATCTTTAGTTTTTTGAAGAACTTCCTATCTGATTTCCATAGTGGTTGCACTCATTTAAGTTCCCACTGACAGGATCCAAAGGCTGTATTCCCTCACCAATGTCCTCATTAGCATTTGTTGTTTGTGTTTTTGGCAAATGGACACTCTGAGATGAGGTAAAAATTTCAGAGTTGTTTTGATTTGTATCAATTCTCCAGGTACTCATTGGTCATTTTTAGTTCTTTCAGCAATTATCTGCTCAGTTCATTTGCACATTTATTAATTGTTGATTATTGTTAGTTGGTTAAGTTATTAGTTGTTGATTCTTTGGAAATTTTTCTACTTGGTTATTCTGATGAATAATCCCTTGTATAAAGATTTCTTTCTCTCATTCTATAGGTCATCATCATTTCCTTTGCTGTGCAGAAGCTTTTTAGTTTAAATATAATCTCATTGTCAGTCTTTGTTCTTATTTACTGAGCTATTGGAATTCTATTCAGAAAGTTAAAGCCTATGCCAACATGTTCTAGCATTTCCTCTATTCTTTCTTGTACTTGTTTCAAAGTTTCAGTTCTTGGAATTGGATGTATGGCTCAAGTGTTACAAAACCAGCCATGAGCAAGAATACTTAGCAAGAGTGTGGGGCCCTAACTTCAAGCATCAATTCTAGTATAAGAAAGAGAGACAGAGACACAGAGACAGAGGGACAGATAAGAGATAGAGAAAATTAAGAAAGTAAGTAAGAAAGGAAGGAAGGAAGGAAGGAAGGAAGGAAAGAAAGAGAGAGAGAGAGAGAAAGAAAGAAAGAAAGAAAGAAAGAAAGAAAGAAAGAAAGAAAGAAAGAAAGAAAGAAAGAAAGAAAGAAAGAAAGAAAGAAAGAAAGGAAGGAAGGAAGGAAGGAAGGAAGGAAGGAGGACGAAGGGAAAGCGGGAGCAAGGGAGTGAGGGAGGGAGGAAAAAGAGAAAAGAATAATAAGAAAAAATGTTCAGTTTTTACATTAAGATCCTTTATTTACTTTGAATTGATAATGGTAAAGGGCAAGAGATAAGAATCTAGTTTCAGTCTTCTGCATGTGACCACTCAGTTTTCCTATCACCATGCATTCTATTTTTCAAACTAGGTCTTCAGAATCTATTGCATATCTGACACATTTCAAGTTCTCAGTAACTACATATAGCTGGTTGCTAGACAATACTTTTATACTGGTACAGGACATCATTTCAAAGATATTCTATTTCTGTGAGTTCTGTTTTGCATCTCCATACTTAATTATCTCTGCTACAAAAATAAATTATTACTGATCATTAGTTGGCAATGTCTAAATATTGGCAATAAAGTACAGAAACTACCTGTTATCCAGAGAGTTTCAGTATCAGAACTTTGATTAATACCAGACTATTCCACTATATTTGTTTTTCTAGAGAATTTTTCTTGTTTGGCTAAGTCATTCCTATTGAATTTTAGGCCACTGACTCTGAATTTCACAAAACAATTAGAATATAGTATAATTGTTCACTAACAATTTGAAAAATACATGCTGCTTTTCAAAATCAAAGTGAAATATTAGGTGGCCTCACAGACTTACATTTTCCAAGAACCAACTATTTATACCAATCAAGTTGTATACTTCTCTTATCTCTCTTTATACAACACCTAAACCATCAGTGGCCATTTAGTAGGTCAAATATCATTTAAACACTGTGCTAGTATTCAATGAACTCAACAAATGCTCTCAAATACCTTCCATTGATTAGAAGCTATGCTTCATATTGAAGACTCCTGATTTGGTGGTTTTAAATTCAAAGTCAGTAAGACCCAGTATCAGAGACTCTGGTTTATAAATACTGGAACATGGGAAATGTCAGCTTGTATTCTAGTGTATCTTTTTCTATAGATAAACCTTTGTTAAAAATTTGACCTATTTTAAGTGAATTCCTTTCCACTCCTTCAAAACTATTTTTTATATTTAAAAAATATGCTAATCTGGGCCCTACTGGCTTAAGCCTGTAACCCTAGCTACTCAGGAGGCTGAGATCTGAGGATCCTAGTTCCAAGGCAAACAAACCCAAGAGACTTATATCCAATTAATAGCAAAAATCCACAAATGAAGGTATGGATCAAATGGCAGAGTGCTAGTTTTGAGTTAGAAAGGCTAGGCAAGAATTTGAGGCACTAATTACAAGCCAGATTGACAGAACATACATACTCTGTCTCTGTCTCTGTCTCTCTCTCTCTCTCACACATACACACACACACACATACACATGCACACACACACACAATGCTAAATGCCACTTTTGGCACATGTTATAAATTTAAAAGTAATACATGTTCGTTGTAAAAGAACATATTCTAACAAATCAGAAATCTGTAAAAAGTAAAAGTCTGACCTCTCACTATATCATTTCAAGGTGTACCTCCTTTTTTTACGGTGTACCTCTTAACAATTACCTCTATTAAAATACTGTAGAATACTGTAAAATACTGTAGAATTCTTCAAGAGCATACAGATAGTATACACATTTGTCACACATATGAATACTCATGAAAATTTGAGAGGATATTTTTTTTTCTGGTCCTGGGTCTTGAACTCTGGGCCTGGATGCCATCCCTAAGCTTCTTTTGCTTAGAGTAAATGTTCTACTACTTGAACCACAGCATCACTTCCAGCTTTTTTGAGTTGATTGTAGATGAGTCTCACAAATTTTCTAGCCCAGGCTGGCTTCAACTGGGTTCCTCAGGTCTCAGCCTCCTGAGTAGTTAGTATTACAGACATGAGCCATAGGTGCCTGGTTGAGAGGATATCTTTTAAAGTAACGTGATTATGTATAAAATCTAAATAATAGCTAATCTCTGGTTTTGGCTACCACAGCCCAATGCTTTTTGATTTTCTGATTCTAAAATCTGGAAGCCTTTTGGTTTTCACTCATCTGAATATGTTGTTATACAATTATGATATTAAATCCTGGTTAATAACAAATGAAACCAGACTTGTCTAACAGATTTTCCATCAACAAATATTGTTATGTGCTAAAGTATTGCATATGTTGTTTGACACACCGCTGCATTTACTAGAACTGCTGAGAGGACTATATATATGATTTCAAACCTAAGTTGATTTTTTTCTCACTCTTGAAAGGAGTACTTCTTTGTGAAAGCAGTTCTTACAGCTTTGTTTTCAACCAGCTAAAAATGTTTTATATATTTATATAAAAATGTTTATATATATTGTCTAACCTGTTGTCCTCCACATTCTATTGTCCTAAATACTGTTTTCTGATTTGTATTTATGTCTTGAGACAGTAACTTTTTGAATAAAAATAAACCTACAGTAAAAACATCTAAATAATAGAGGCATATCAAAATGGAGTAATCTATATCAATATATAACATTTTAGAGAATACATTACCAAATATGTTATTATATAGATAAGGATAGCTGTAAAATGCAAAGTGGAAATTTCTGTACCTGGTACTCCTACAACAGATATAACAAGTGTCCATAGTTTTTTATTTGCATGTATATGTGGACCTCTTGTGACATTTTTCTATGAATTCTATATTAGAATATGCCTTATACACTTAGCACATTTCCTTTCATTTGTTATCATGAAATCTAATGTAAAATGGGTAAATGTGCAAGACAAATGCACCCTCTGAAATCACTGCCCAAATCAGAAAAAAAAAATATCAGCCCTTCTAAGAAGCACTACTCTTCAATCCAACCTCCTTCTCTCAATTCTAATTCTCTGTGCTTCTTTTTAAAATTTTGCTACCTAAGCACATATCATGAAGCACTCAATGTTGCCTGTTTTCATATTTTGAATAAATACTAAGTTACTATGTCTTCTTCCTTTTATTTGAAATCTCTGTTCTTGGTATTACTTTTTTTTTTCTCAAGGAAGGGGAGATTCATACTGGGTTCATGGTGACATCCTTTCAAGATGGGGAGAATGTGGCAGAGCAGTTCAGTTCAGTGGCCAGAAAGCAGAGAACAGGAATGTGGATACTGGGCTGGCTTTGTCCTTTTTCCAGTTTAATTCCATCCAGGGCCCCAAGACCAAGAGATAATACTACTCTTATTCAGAGTGGGCCTTTCCCTATCAGTAAATCCTCTCAGAGAATGCCCTAGCAAGCAGCCACAGGTGTGCCTCACCAGTCTCCATGATTTTAAATCCAGTCCAGAGGACAATCAAAATCACAAGGTCCATACCCATCTCACAATGCAAAATATATCCAGTTAATCTCCATGAGGCTCAATAATTTTAAGTTATGACATAATTCAAGATCTCCTGTGAAACTCAAAGCAAACTCTTAGCTGTGAGCTCCTATAAAAATATAAAGGGAGAGATGGGGAGAGTGACATTGACCAAAACACATGGTTAACATAGACTGGTATGTTGAATTGTAACATTTTGTACAGCTACTTAAATTTTTTTAATTAAAAAATGTGGATGAGGCCCCCTTTAAGGTGACATGGTAGACAAAGATACCAAGGGCCAGGTGGAATGAGGAAGGGAATCAAGGCTAAAAATGGTCCAGTTGAAATACAAATAGGAAAACTGAGGGTTCAATCTGTTCCCAAGGGAGAAAAATTTCCACAAACAGCAACTAGCCAATCTAAAGGAGCCTAACCAAAGACAGACAACCTCACTCCTAACTTTGTTTGCTTGATGCTATGCCTCTTCAGTAGCTAGCTGCCTACACTGTTTCCTATTCCAGTATCCTAATAAACTTTTTTTTTCTCCTATCCTCCTTGGAAAACTCTTTTATCAGCCTTTGACCTCAGCTCCAAATATCCAAGACATAAAATAAAAAGAAATTAAATACTTCCAATATGCAATGACACAGAGCAAACACAACCTTTTCAAAAGGAAGAAAAGAGAGGGTGGGGGAAGCAAGAAAGATCTGATCAAAGCAAGACAGAAACCCAGGGGGGCTGAGAAGGTTGCTCAGCGGTAGAGTGCTCGCCTTGCATGCACACAAGGCCCTGGGTTCGATTCCTCAGCACCACATAAACAGAAAAAGCCAGAAGAGGTGCTTTGGCTCAATGGTAGAGCACTAGTCTTGAGCTGAAGAGCTGAGGGGCAGCGCCTAGGCCCAGAGCTCAGGCCCCACACCGACAAAAAAAAAAAAAAGACAAAACCCCAGCAAAGCTAACATTAATTCTTAAATCTCTATTATCACAAATCTAGGGCACATAGGATTCAGATGTGAACTCCCATTGGCTTGGGCAGCTCCACAGCTATGGTCTAGTTGGCTTCAGTCTTAGGCAAGCTTCACTTGATATGTGTTTCCTGGACAGATGTCCAAGCTGGATAGATATCCCACACTGTCACCTCCAGCACCCTGGAGTCACCACTGTGCCTTCAACTTTATAATTATATTTCATGCATTGCCATTTCAAGAACTCATTGCAGGGAATATGGCTACACATTGCCTATCCCTAAGATTCTGGATAGAAACGTTCCTGACCCCAGAACTTCTGTTTTCTTCAGGTCTACAAAACCCACATCAATGGACAAGCCAAGGTCTGCTGCCAGCACAGGCAGGATCCAGGATCTCCCCTTGGTTCATGGCTGCAATGGTCTCTGAGTATGTGGATGGCTGAATCTGGGAAGCTACTATCCTGGATAGCCCAGTGGGAGCTGGATAACCAGCCTTCTCTCTTCTTTAAGGAAAGTTTTCCAAATAACATTACACTTTCATACCTTCAGGGGATCTGGCCAATCCAGGAGATGCCCAGAAATTATCTTTCCTGTTATCCTAAAGCAATTACCTAATCTGTTAAACAATCGGTACTTCTTATCTGCAATTTTAAAGGGTTTTTTTCTGACTGAGCTGTATACTTTTCCAGTTTCTCCAATTTTCATTGTAAACCTGACTCAAAAGCAGGCAGCTGAAATAAAAAATACTCCAAGTTACCTTGAAATTTCTTCTCCCAAATTAATTATTCCATTATTTTCTGGTTTGTTTCTTGGTTTTGTTTGGCTTTGTTTGAGGAAGACTTTCTCGGAAGCCCAGGCTGGCTTCAAACTCACAGACCTGCCTCTGCCTTGTATGTTCTGGGAATACAAATGTGTGCCACTGCACACATCTATTTCGTCCATTGCTTTTAACTCAAATTTTCAGATCACAAAGACTAAGATTTGAGGATCATGGTTTAAAGCTAGCCAAGGCAGGAAAGTCCCTGAGACGCTTATATCCAATAAACTACCAAAAGGTAGAAGTGGAGTGAGCACTAGCCTTGAGCAAAAGAAGCTCAGGGATAGCACCCAGGCTCTTAGTTCAAGCCCCAGGATGAGGGGAAAAAGGGTAAGCAAATATTAAACTAGAAATGTTCTTTTATATTTGGTTTAAAGTTTATTCTCCCAAGTATCTCCGGAGCTCTATGAGCTATCTACATTTCCTAGGAAGCCCAGGGGTGAAAAGAACACCCCAAATCACCTGAGTGTCAGTGCCTTCAATGGATTATTTTTCTTAATATGTATAATATATTTACAAAGTAAGTACCGTTACTATGTTCCTGGCTATAGAAGGATACTGCAATGTATTTAGGTCCTTGCCCATGCTTCAAAATTAGTCTGATTACTAAGGGTTTGGACTTGTATGTATTGCCTTACTCATATAACTGTATCTGTAACCCCTCTATACAGCATCTTTACAATAAATTTTTTTAAAAAGATGAACTTGCTTCTCAGATTCATGGGATCAATGATAAACTCTATTAGGTAGGAAAAGCCATAATAGGATGGCTCCAAGAATCTTTTCATCAACATGTGGTGTGTTCCTTAGTTTTATCTTACTTATATTTTCATTTTGTGCTACAACCGGGGCTCAAACTCAGGGCCTGGGCACTCTCCCTTAGCTTTTTCCATTTTCTTTTGTTATACCAGAGTAGATATGACTGGATAATTCATAAGGAGAAGAACTTATTTCTGAATGTCGGAAGTCAAAGACTAAAAGGCCACAATCTGGTGAAATCCTTCTTGTTCTTGTCATAATACAACAGAGGCATCACTGGCAAGAGAGAGCAGGAAAAGGCTGCACTGGTTTTATAACAAAACCAATCTGTGATATCAGTATTATTTATCACTCAGTAAGAGGTCTCACCTCTTGCCATTGTTGCATTTGAAATTAAACTTCCAACACACAAACTTTGGGGAAAACATTCCAACAATAGCAGGGACTACATTTATGTTGGTATATAGTTAGCACTTCTTAAATTCATTCATACAATTAAGGTATGTATTAACTCACTCCTCAAAGATCATTAATAAGTTTGAACTATTTATCTCTGAGGCAGTATTGAGACCCTGTATTATTTTCTGTAAATAATTGTGAATCTTTATATTTTCAACTCTTACTCATAATTTATTAATTTATTGATACAGTTAAAATGATACTCTAAAATGGCACACATTATTTATTCCTTATTGCATTAATGCTTTTCTCTCAAGAATAATAATCTTCCATAGTCTTACATTCTTTACCTTGAATCACTATTAAATTTAATATATATTATGCATAACTATTTAAAAAGAAAATTATTTTTTGCAAAATGCTTTCAAAGGTTTTATATCAAAGGATAAATATAAATTCTAATGTATTCTATGATCTAAAATCAAATCCCATGATATCATACCTATGTATACATAACATCTCTATATAGAGATATATAGATGTACAAGTAGATATATATATAGCTATGAAGAATTGGTATATAAAGTTCATAATAATGACTTTTTTAGGCTATGTATTTGTGGACAATTTCAGTTTGCTTTTATTCCTCTGCATTTTCTTATTTTTTTTGCAGGTGATAATATAAGGAATATTTGCAAAATGCAATAAGGCCTTAAAGTTTCTCAAATACATTATTGCTTAGTAAGAGCCACTTGGAACTTTTTAAAGAAATGTACATTGCTCTTTTGGATACAGCCACAAATTCACTGAAAGATCCACTAAACCATGAGTGTGAGTTTTCCACATTAAAGGAGTGTTAACTCATTCAATAGTGCAATTAAGTAGCCACCTGGCAACCCAATTTATTGTAACTTATCACATATACACACCAAATATCCAATTAACATACTCTTCTGTTATATATCAACATGCATTTCCTGATTTTGTTTACTGAATCATAGTATTTGTGAGAGTGGTTTCCACATGATGGTATAGGACAATGAGTTGAAACAGCTTAAAAATTCCTTGTTAGCCTGGTGCTGGTGGTTCTATAATCCTACCTATTCAGGAGGCAAATATCTGAGGACTATAGTTTGAAGCCAGTGTAGGCAGAAAAAGTTCCTAAGAGACTCATCTCCAATTACCACTCAAAACCTGGAAGTGGAGCTATGACTCAAAGTGGTAGAGAGCTAGCCTTGAACAAAAGAGCACCCAGATCCTGAACTCAAGCCCCACAACCAACAAAAAATTCCTTATTTTCGACTGAGAAATTGCTCAACCTAGAATATCAAAGAATCTACCATAATAAAGCACACCCTGTGTGTACTTACGGTTAATGTGTCACATATAACTTCTGCTTTCCGATGGTGCTTTCTAGATAGGACATAAAACTATAAAATAAAAGGGCAGAGACATAAGTTTCTACATCTATGTCACTGCTAATTATTCTATGCTCTGAACATCATCTGGCCCAGTGACACTGAGTCCTGGCTACACACTAAAGTCACCTAGGGACTTTGAACAATACACGTTGCCTGACCTCCACTTCATATCTATTTTCCTAGAATCTCAGAATGGGGGCTTGGACATGGTATCTATTTATTCATGTTAGTCATGGATAAAAGTGCTTTTACATATGTCCAATCCTTTCATCCTTTACACCATGACGCAGGTACTATTGTCACCTCCACTTTACTTATAATGAATTAAGGCTTATCAAGGTAAATTTACTTAGCCTAATCAGACAATGAAGTAAGTAGCAGATCCAGTATCATACACAGGCTTTACACCAGTCTGAATGATGCTATCCATTTTCACAACCTTTCAACCTAATCTTCCCAGGTACTTTACAAAATGTATGTACAATTCCTAGGACTACAGAAATGTACTAGAAAATTATAGCCAGAGGGCTGGGAAGGTGGCTCAGTGGTAGATTACTTGCCTTGAATGCATGAGGCCCTGGGTTCAATTCCTCAGCACCACATAAGCAAAAAGAAAAAAGTTGGAGGTCGCGCTGTGGCTCCAGTGGTAGAGCACTAGCCTTGAGCTGAAGAGCTGAGGGGCAGCACCCAAGCCCAGAGTTCAGGCCCCACAACCGGACCCCCC
>NW_012267275.1:3309431-3325545 GCF_000151885.1 Dipodomys ordii | reverse complement strand
AGGGTAAACAAAGGAGGAGGCTGCAATGCTTGGTAAGAAATGTACGCATTATCCTGCCCATGCAATTGTAACCCCTCTGTACAGTATGTCCACAAATAAAATAAAATTAAATTAAAAAATATAATATAGGCTGATTTTACTGAGAATTAAAGGCACCAGTGCATATAGGATAGATGGTGGAAAGCATGTAAAAGAAACTCTGAAAAATTAAAATCAAAACAGCAGTCTACCAGGGCACTGGTAGCTTGCATCTGTAATCCAAGTTACTTAGGAAGCTGAGATCTGAGCATCATGGTTTGATGCCAGCCCAGACAGAAAACTACAAGAGATTTTTATCTACAATTAACCACCAAAAAGCCAGAAGTGGAGCTGTGGCTCAACTGGTAGAGCACTAGCCTTGAGCATGAAAGCTCAGAGACAGTACCCAGGCCCTGAGTTCAAGCCCCAGGACACACTGTCTGTCTCTGTCTCTGTCTCTCTGTCTCTCTTTCTCTGTCTCTCTCTCTGTGTCTGTCTGTCTGTCTGTCTGTCTGTCTCTCTCTCTCTCTCTCTCACACACACACACACACACACCACAGCAGTCTGGCTGGTGATAATCAAGAATAATTACTCAGTCAGACAAGGATCCTTCAGCACTCAATCCAAAAGACTACCAAATGATACAAGATGGGAATCCCAGATATCTACAAATATAAATGAACCACAAACCTAGGAAGCCTAGGATTTTAATTCTTCAGACCATCAGGTAAGAAAATCTGCTGCCTTTTTGTGTTAGCTCTTCGTCACTGTGACAAAATACTTTAGAGAGACAATTTAAAGGAGAAAAAAATTATTTAGACTCATCAGCTCATGGTACTTGGTTTCATTGCCTTGGGCTGGAGTTGATACTAAAATCATTGCAATGGAGAGAGCATGTGTCAAAGGCTGCTAACTTTATGGCAGCCAGGAAGTGGGGAGAGAACTGGGGCAAACTGTATCTTTCCAGAGCATGTCCCAGTGACCCACTTCTGCTAACTATGTTTCATTTCCAATAATGTCATCAAATTATGAATACACTCACAGAGTATGATGTCAGAGCCTTCATGGTCCAATCACTTGTCACCACACAGGAGCTTTTTGGATACACAATAACACCTTTTACTACATACATACAAAAAGAACAAAGCTATATCAGTTTTGTTTGTGCAGCTACTTTGAGTCCAGTTACTTCATGTTTCATCTTTAGGGAAAAATCCTACCTAAAACATATGAAAATTGGTGATTTGGCACATGGAAGCAGTGTTATGTCTAGACTTACAAAGTAACTGGTATGGAATGGAAATTTAGATTGTGGGTGTTTGATGGGATTTTTCAAATTACTTTAAAAAGTCAGACAGAGGTAACCACTTGAATTGAGAAAGCAAGAACTCCAGGGACTTCTGCTGTATTTTGAGAAATGCCCCTTAGAGCATAGTGGACCTTAGTCTTACCCCTAGAAAGAGACATGCTCTTGAAGATTACAAGCTTCAACTCTATCTTGTCTCCAGCATGACCATTATGGGGTGGAGCCACAGAGCTTTACTCCTCTGCCTATTGTCAGGGGGCCAATTACTATATTCACAGCTAACTTAATATGATCTTGAGTAACATCATTAAGGGCACAGTAGGCAATAAATGATTATGAAAAGAACCTTATGAAATTCCCTTGGTATCTATACCTGGTCTATCTCCCTTATCTAATATCATCTGTGGATGTACAATTACCTGGAATGGAACTTATATAACTAATAATGTCTAATTAAAACAAATCTTATGTCTCTATGTACTGCTCATTGAATATTATAATTTAGGGATAGGAAATTTTTTTGTTTGTTTTTGTTGGTCATGGGGCTTGAACTCTGGGTCTGGGTGCTCTCCCTACTCTTCAGCTCAAAGCAAGCACTCTACCACTTGAGCCACAGTACCACTTCTGGTTTTCTACTTTATTGGAGATAAGAGTCTCACTGAGTTTCCTGCCCAGGCTGGCTTTGAACCATGATCATCAGATCTCAGCCTCCTGAATAGGTAGGATTACAGGCATGAGCCACCAGCGCCCAGAAGGGGTAGGAATTTTAAACTAGCATCCCTAAACTTCTTTGGGCTCTACTGCTACATGAAATAATATTTTAAACATTCAGTTGAAGGGCACAAGTTTTTGTTGTGAAAATCTTGTGTCCTGCTGAGAAATGACTGATGGTGCCAGAGAAAAGTTGTTAAGATATTTTTTGGTTGTTGAACTAATACCTGATCCTAAATCTTAACAAGCTTCCCAAGGAATTATTATTCAGTTGTTGGTTGGTTGGCTGGTTGGTTTGGTATGTGTGTGTGTTGCAGTACAGTGCTTTGAACTCAGGGATCTGCACTTGCTAATCAGATGTCTTACCAATGGAACCACATCTCCAACCCCCCAGGTAGTCTTGACACCAAAGTTTAAGAATTTCAACTCGGGCTGGGAAGGTGGCTCAGTGGTAGAGCACTTGCTTTGCATGCCTGAGGCCCTAGGTTCGATTTCTCAGCACCACATAAGCAAAAAGAAAAAAAAAGAAAAGAAAACGACAAGATAGAGCACTGAGAACTTGGGTACCTTAAAACAGAATTGTTAAAAAAAAAAAAAAAGAATTTCAGCTCCAGGACATCATCAATCCAAAGCTAAAATATTACAAGATGCTGAATTTCTAGCACAAGTTTAATTAGCTGCAGAAAACAAGTACTTCCTAGTAGCAAAAGAATGACCACTATAATTTGACTTAAGGTATTACTCTCTTCATAGCAAGTATTTTTTGTAATGATGTTTGCCCAATATGACTCATCCTATAAAAAGTTGCTAGTAGAAAGAACAGTGTTGGGGGAATATCAATACCAAACTTCAAACTCTACTACAAAGCCATAGTAATCAAAACAGCTTGGTACTGGCACAAGAAGACCAATAGAATAGAATAGAAAACCCAGAAATGAACCCACAGACCTATAGCCACCTAATCTTTGACAAGGGAACTAAAAAAATAGAATGGAAAAAAGACAGCCTCTTCAGTAAATTGTGCTGGCAAAATTGGTAAATTACCTGTAGAAAATTAAAGCTAGATCCTTATAAATCACCCTGCACCAGAACCAATTCAAAATGGATCAAAGACCTCAAAGTAAAAGCAGACACCCTGAAAACATTACAAGAAGGAATAGGCGAAACTCTAGGGTTCCTTGGCACAGGCCAAGTTTTTCTTAACAAAGACTCAGAAATACAACAAATCAAAGAAAGGTTCGCCAAAGAAAGGTTCGATTGCATGAAACTGCAGAGCTTCTGCATGGCAAAGGACATAGCAAGCAAGATCAATAGAAAGCCCACAGACTGGGAGAAGATCTTCACTAGCCATACAATGGAAAAGGGTCTCATCTCTAAAATATACTTCGAACTGAAGAAATTAAACCCCCAACAAAAAATTCTCAAAGAAACAACCATCCCATTAATAAGTGGGCTAAAGACTTAAAGAGAAACTTCTCTGAAGAGGAAATAAGAATGGCCAATAGACACATGAAGAAATGTTCAACTTCTCTAGCCATTAAAGAAATGCAAATAAAGTCAACATTGAGATTCTACCTTATCCCAGTTAGAATGGCTATATTCAAGAACTCTAATAACAACAGATGCTGGAGGGGATGTGGACAGAAGGGAACCTTACTGCATTATTGGTGGGCATGTAAACTTGTTCAACCACTTTGGAAACTAGTATGGAGGTTCCACAAAATACTTCACTTAGAGCTCCCCTATGACCCAGCAATCCCACTTTTGGGGATTTACCCAAAGGATCACAAACAAGGCCATACTAAAGCTACCAGCACCATTATGTTTATTGCAGCATTATTTACCATAGCTAAGATATGGAACCAACCCAGATGCCCCTCTCCTCAGTAGATGAATCAATCAAGAAAATGTGATACACATACACACACACACACACACACACACACACACACACACACACTGGAATTCTATGCCTCCATCAGAAAGAATGCCACCACCCCATTTGTTAAGAAATGGGAAGACTTGGCAAAAATCATATTAAGTGAAGTAAGCCAGGCCCAAAGAAACATAGGTCCCATGGTTTCCCTTATCTGCAATAACTATTATATGTCTAGGACAAGCAGAAATGGTCAAAAGCTATGTACATATGACCATATAAGCTGATGCTAAGCAAAATGAACCCCAAGATAGGGACACAAGAGATTTTATCTTTCTTGCTGTTCTTTTTAATGTACTTATAATGTACCATGTGATTTTTGTTGTTTATTTCTTTTGTATGTTCTTCCCCCGTGGTATAACCTCTGTTGTCACTGTATTTGATTCCGATGCCCTGCATCCTGTATATACATTTTTCTAATTTGGGGAGGGAAAGGGAAATAACAAAATGCTGAAATAATGATACAGGATGAACCATTGTAACAACAAGATGTACAAGACACTATGTTGAAAACTAACTTTACAACTTTGCAGGGGGAGAGGAGCTGGGGATGTGGGAAGGAAAGGGATGGTAGGGGAAAAACAAAGGAGTAGGCAACAATGCTCGATAGACAACGGACTGATTAACTTGCTCATGTAACTGTAACCCCTCTGTACAGTATCTTTACAATAAAAATATATATTTAACAAGTTGCTAGTAGTAGCAGATCCCCTATATCCATGTTTCTTACCCACACCTAGATTGGTATTGTCAAGTTTAATCATAACCTTTCTCCACTGGCATGTTCTCTCATTAAAAGGGCAGTATTTATTTTGGGTAACTCATAAAAAGCAATATATTTTTTCCTTATCTTATCAATATTTTTTCAATAATTCTCCTTGTCAATATTTTAAAGGGTTTGTTTTCATATTTTCTTTTTAGGGCATTTATAATAGCTACTTTTCTGTTTATATTTCCACATCTCTAAAATATTGATCTTAAAGTAACATTGATAATCCTATCAGAACTAAGAAAACAATAAAAGAGACCAGGATTAAATTGGCTTCAGCCACCAAGAAAAAAACTATGCTCTTAAGATATATACAGCTTATCTACTCAGACTCCTAAGAATTCTTCTCCCAAACTTGAGTTAACCACATATTGAAGGGAAAACATATTTAGAGTAGGGATTTTTTTTGTGTATGAGAAAATATCAGAAACAAGAAAGCTGGTAAAACTACTCAAGAATTAGTAATGCAAGATGTTTGTGTGTGTGTGTGTGTGTGTGTGTGTGTGTGTGTGTGTGTTGCAGTGCTTGTTTGTTTTTTCAGGAAGAAATAACAGCCAGTACAAACACTTGATGAAAATAACATTTATCTATCCACTGAGCTCACACAGGGAGTAGAAATTGGAGTGTACCTGCTACAAAAATAAAAATAAAAGATTCAAATACCCAAGCACTAGAAATCAAACTGCTTTTATAAAGAAAATTCTCCCAATCAGACACCATTCAGTTTCACTCCTATTAGCACCACTACTCAAAAGGCAGAAATCTTCAATGGGATGAATCATAGCAGCTAGTTCTGACCAACTGCCACTGTACCAGACAGGAAGATGGTTATCAACCGGTGGTAAGGTCAGTGCTGTCCAGGCTGCTCAGACAGAGTGGTGAGGCCCTCTGTAGGGGGTGGAGGAAGTCCCTCAAGGGAACTTCTGCAAATGGAAATTTAGTAGGTTGTTCTTTTGCAAATGTTTGTATTTTGGTCATGTTTGGAAAGCACAAGATAAATGTCATGGTGTGAAGGAATCTTTTTCTATACAGCAAAGGTAAAAGAAGTATGGCTAAAATTTGTACTAAGCTCATAATCAATACATAGCTGAATGAACACAGAAGACGTTAACATTGTTCAGAAATAATTCATTTTCTTGAATATTACACTACTGAAAGGAAAATTAAAGTGTTTCAAAGGATTTGTCTCTTTCTAGCAGAGATTTGAAAAGCTAATTCTACTATAAAGCAACAGTAATCATTGACAGTATGCTATTAGCAGAAAGATAGACATAGATCAATAAAAAATAGAAAGTCCAGAAATAGACCCACACAAATTGATTTTTTACATGAGTGCAAGGTAATTCAATGGAGAAATGTCTTTTTAACAAATAGCAAAAGTCCAAAGCCAAACAAGTGAACTGGGATATATAGCTCTCTCAAAAATTAACTTAAAGGGGGCATAGATATAAAATGTAAATGTACTAGTATAAGACACTTAGAGAAAAACTTTGAATTACAAAGAATCCTTGGATACACCACCAAAACATTGACTGTAAGAGAAAAAAAATGATAAACTGAATTTTCAAATGTTTATTCTGAGATAAAAGTTGAGATAATTATGGCAAATCTCTAAAATTCCTTCATTTTTAGTGCTATGCTTCTGTTTGGCAAATATCCAAAAATAACATCCAGTCTCTTCAAACGTATACCATACCATCTATTAAAATGGTTAATTTTAAACAACAAGATAGAACTTTTTTTGTAAAAATGTCCAGGGACCTAAAAGTCTACTGAGGACAAACTTCTTTCCCTATGAAAAGTATACAGTTTTCAATACTTGACAGTGCTAAACTATACTGCTTGACTTTCTCTACTACTGTTGTTTAAGACAATCTGCTTACTTCAGTCTCAAAGCTTTCACGAGAGTCAGTCATGACAGACAATCAATATTCTAGATCGTTGTTTCAAGAAACTCAGATACCCTATTAGGGCTAATCCACTTTTTTGAGGTAATTAAAATTATACCTTATGCTCTTTGTAGTTTTTTATATGGGTTCAGTTGAGAAATATTGAAGAAAATGTCACTATTAAAATAGAGATTTTAAATCACCCAGAATCATTTTACACACATAAGATTTATTCTGAGCAAAAATCAGGACAGAATCAAAAACTGCACTTCTAAATCTTGACTTTGCTCCCAAGATCAGATTATAGACTATCAAACACATTTCTACTTGTCATCATTTAAATTAATTTGTTATAACAGTTGAAGATGACATCACTTTTAGTACTATGCAACAATACAAGCTCTTGGAAATAAATATATTCCTTTCCCAGTTGCATAATTTTTCCTACTATTGAAATGAAATTTTTATCTATTAGGACAATATACTCACTATACTTATCTAGTTTTACTCAAAAAATATATGGCTAGGCTGGGAAGGTGGCTCAGTGGTAGAGCACTTGCCTTGCATGCTTGAGGCCCTGGGTTTGATTCCTCAGCACCACATAAGCAGAAAAAAAAAGCCGGAAGTGGTGCTGTGACTCAAGTGGTAGAGTGCTAGCCTTGAGCTGAAGAGCTGAGGGACAGCACCCAGGCCCAGAGTTCAGGCCCCAAGACCGGACCCAAAAATAAATAAATAAATATGGCTAGGGGCTGGGAAGGTGGCTCAGTGGTAGAGCACTTGCCTTACATGCATGAGGCCCTGGGTTCAATTCCTCAGCACCACATAAGCAAAAAGAAAAAAGCCGGAAGTGGCGCTGTGGCTCAAGTGGTAGAGCACTAGCCTTGAGCTGAAGAGCTGAGGGACAGCACCCAGGCCCAACAACCGGACCCCCCCATATATATGGCTATTACTAATATCAATGATCTTCTGCTAAGTGTTATTTGTAAATGATCATTTAGGTCTCAATTTGTTCAATATTTCACTGATACACCCTATTTCAAACTCCCAAATAATATAGAACCTCCTCTGATCATTGGTCTCTCCACTTACTCTTTCTAATAATCTTTTTGGTTCCCTATATTTTCCAACTCCTGGTGTCTTCAGGCTCCTCAATTATTAGCCACCTACTTGCTGCCATGACATTCCCAATGGATGAGGTACACAAGGTCAATACATGTCCTTGAGTATGAACCAAATAAGTGCAATGCCTAAGGAACAGTGATTAATTCCCCTCTTTTCTCCTACTCCAAATAAAACAAAGCAGAATGTAACTAAGAGTAATACTACTAGAAAATTCTTGAAAATATACACAGGAATACACACACACACACACACACACACACACACACACACACACAGACATACACAAAACAGGCAAAAGGTAATCATTGCATAATTCTGAATAGGAAGGAGGGATGTATTCCTTACAGCAGACATGGATTTTGAGAGACTCCCCAGTTCTTTTCTTTTCCATTCTCTTTTCTCATAACCTTCCACAAAAAACTTGGCCAATAATACAGCTCCTATTATGACTCAATGAAGTTGCTTCTGAGCCCTAAGACCCACATTTTCAAGTGCAAATAATGAATCCACCAATCTCTATCCTAAACCAGCTGTTTCTGACTTTATTGATTTTTTTCACATCATAGATCCAAAGATGAAAGATGACAAATATGGTACTTAAATAAATGACAGATTAAAAGCAAAATGGGATCAGCCACACTTAAAATTCTAACTCTCTAAGTTGAATTAAAGAAAATCGTCTGAGTTCACAGGTATAATAATTTTCTTGTACTTTTTTTGTCATTCTATATTCTGCAAACCAAGTTATAAAATATTTTCCCAAGAGAACTGGGGTGTTTAAAAGGCTGATTGTCAAATAAGTCACAGATATAAGCAACATGCAATAAAATCAATGATGCAAAAAATTATAAATCTTTATAATAACTTAAAATGATCACCTGAACATTGACGGATAACTATGTACTGTAAATATATATACATATACATATACAAATATATATACATATATATACATATATATACATACATATACATATATATATACATATATATATGTGTATATATAAACATATATATACACATATATATATGTATATATATATATGTATATATAGCATGCCAGGAGTTCCAATATATTATAAATTACATATGCAATGAGTGAAAACAGAATTACTTTTTACAAATCTCACTGAAGTCACTATGCTAGGTATAATAAATAAAAGCTGAAAGGATCTTTTCTTTGCCTTCTTGTGAGCTAGAATAAGGTATTTGGTGAGAAGTACATGATTCAAATGACTTCAGTCTTGCCTTTTTTTTTCTTATTTCAGCCTGAATGCAATTCATCCCATCACATGCATACATGCCCACAGATGTAAATCGACCATAGTCTCTTTATTATTTTATTATGATAACTTCACACATTCAGCTTAATTCTTCAGACCTTAGAGACATGTCTGAAGGTAGAAGGGCTAGGATTGGGCAAGGGAACTTCAGGTTTTGGCCTGTCTGCCATTTATCAAAGTAGATGATGCACAGCCCTTTGTGCATCCCTTACCTTAAAGGAAATGAGAATCTAAAACAATGAATACCTCACAGAATCACAAGCAAAGATTCCAACAATCTAGAACTTGATTCCTTCAAAATTGCAACTTCTGTTATAATAGTTAATATACCATTATTATAATAAATAATAATTATTAGCTAAAAAATGTTATTGATCATTAGAAGTGCTGTTCTTGATGTTGATGACAGTTGGCCTACTATTAGCAAGCTTAAAAATGAAAAATTGAATATCCTTCCTCCACTCCCCTTTTACCCAGATCTTTAGGGTATTAGGAAACAGATGAAGCCCTTGGAGTATAAAAGAACATAGTGGTCTGGGGGCATGGCTCAAGTGGTAGACCACCTACCTAGAAAGCAAAAGGCCCTGAGCTCAAACTGTAACACTGCCAAAAGTAAAAAATGTAGACCAACATAAAATAATTAAGGTTATTTTTACCATTCTTTTTCTATTTGACATCATGGAGGACATTGCTCACTACACAAAAAAAGCCATAAAACAATGATTATGTTTCAGAAAGAAATACATAAGTCATGATAATGTGAAATTCTGTGGACTAGACATTTCCCTCAATCAAAATAAAGAGGAGTTTTGTCATCAGAAAACAGAGAACTTAAATCTGACTCCTTTTTCCTCCAAAGACAATATCATAAAAACTATTTTTCAGCCAGGTGGCTAGTGCCTGTAATCCTAACTACTCAGGAGGCTGAGATCTGAGGATCACAGGTTTAAAGCCAGCCCAGGCAGAAAAGTCCATGAGACTTTTATGTCCAATAAACTACTCAGAAAAAGCCGGAATGTCACTATGGCTCAAGTAGTAGAGTGCTAGCCTTGAGGAAAAGAAGCTCAGTTCAAGCCCCAGGACCAGCAAAAAAAAAAAAGCAACTATTTTTCAAGTGAGGAAAAAAAAGCAAAAGTTAAAACAAAAAAGAGATTGGCTTTGAAGGGTGTTAATGACCACTGAGTATGAGTATCTTTATCTTTATAAGCTTATGTGTTCTAGCTTTGATATATCTGAAAATATGATAACCCTGACTTCTACTCAGCCACAAGATTGAAGAAGGGATTAGAACAGAAAAGGAGACTACTACAGTTTGTGGAGGAGGAAAGGGTGTAGATGCAATAGTTTCCAAACTGAGATTACAATATTTTAATTTCAGATTGTTTTAGAAGGAGCAAAGAACCCTGGAGCGTAAGTGTAGAGGTGGATGTCTACAGAAAACTCCCTGTGAGAAGATATAGAGGCTACGAGTTCTAGAAAGCACACAGCTAGATCTAATGTCTTTTCATCCGAGGCTGGACCTGGTACCCTAAGGCTTTTCCTCTCAGCAAAATTGCAGGTCAGTTATCCCTTTCAGGAAATCATGTGGTCTTCGCTGCTTTCTTAAAACCCCTGCCAGTGCTTCCCTTACCTCTGCCCCAGGTAAATACATCAATCTAAGTCTAAGAACAACTTCAGTTCAAGACCTTTCCATCTTCATTTCATTCCACATGTTCTTTCAGTGAGATGAGGGAACTCAGCCAGATTTAGAAATAATAATAATAATAATAAATGATGCAATGTAGTATTTCTTACACTTATATGAACTGAGCTAAAAACCATTCACAAAAGATACGATAATAATCATTTAGCTTGAAACCTGTGCTTACACAACATGTACTTAAACCATTCCTACAAGAATTACAGTTTTATTTTCTATAAACAGTGATGGTGTGTGTGTGTGTGTGTGTGTGTGTGTGTGTGTGTGTGTGTGTGAGTCTGAAGGCTTAAACTTAGGGCTTGAGCATTGTCCCTGCGCTTCTTTTCCTCAAAGCTAGCATGTTATCACTTGAGACACAGGCTTTTTGATGGTTAATTGAAGATAAAAGTCTTATGCTCTTGTCTGCCTGGGCTGACTTCTAACCACTATTCACAGGCCTCAGCCTCCTGAGTAGATAGGACTAAAGATATGAACCACCTGCATCCAGCCAGTGATGTTCTTTAAAAACCTTTTAAATGTGTCCAAGGAAAGAATATCTTTGGACAGGTCTAGGAGAGTCTTGAAAGGAGAGAGGAGAGCAGTATAATGGTACAGGTCAGATAATAAAGGACAAGAGGTTTCAGAGAGAGAATTCCAAGGAAAAGGAACTTCCATCTGTACATTCTCCAGCTACACACACACACACGTGTGTGTTGCCACGACCTTGTGACATTAGTAGATTAATAGGTTTCTTTTGAGTTAAATCCAGTTATTCAGTGTATATAGGTACAAAGACACTGGAGCTGATTCAGACCCTGTCTCTTCTAATTATAATAGAGCAGGCCGGTTACTTTAAAATTAGTGGGGTCTCTGTTTCCTTATTCATAAAATTAAAGGGTTCAGTTAGCATGATCATGAAGATCATTTTAGTTGGCCTCACTCCATTTACTCAGCCCTCAAGAAGAATTCAAGTTCTTCCACCTCCACAAAACCTCTACAGACCTCTTTCTTAGAATTTTGTAGTTTATCACTAACACCATTAAATTAGCATTTACTAATTCTTTAATTGTTTTGTGTGGAGTGTGCTGCTTCATTCACCACATTTATATGGAAAATTCCTTTCTAGACTATAAAGATTGATCTTTTTAACTCTTCACAGCATTTTACACTTAGAAAGCTTCAATGCTTAGTTATTTGAACTGAATAAAGACACAGAAAATGTGTTTACAATGGTGACTTTCCCAAAGAGTAACTTTCATCAGCCCCCTAAAAACTAATTACCCTCATGAGCAGGAGCAGCACAACTTGACCATCTGAGTCAGGCAGGCATAATGTGTCCTATGCCTGTGAGGCATCAATTAAGAGACATTACTAGATTATCTTATCACTATGTACAGGATCATTGCTTCTTTCTATGGTTGGAAAACTCAAAGGGAGAAAAATGCAAGCAACATTGACTCACTACAATTATATGTTACCCACTGAAAGATGTGTTACCCATTAAAATATGGCATAAGGAAATTTTCCTACCACAATTGAGAAAACAAATCAATTCCTAGTAAGGGACCACAGATTAGAAATTTGAAAAATAACAATGAAAAACCACTATTGTTTCTCCCTCGCTCTTAGGATGTCATCAGAAATTCTCAGTAAGAAACTAAGTTGGGGCTTTCTGTGGGCAGGGGGTTTACCCACTCTCACTGGAAAGGCAATGGAATACAGGTTTTACTTGTTCTGGTCAAAACTTTGAGGCTCCCCCACCAATCTCCACCATTGTTCTCAAATAAGACTTTAGACATGTGATCAGTTCCTCCCCATGGAATGAAGAAGCAAAAACTAAGCAAAAAATAGAAAAGGAAAGGGATGGTAAGGGGAAACAAAGGAGGAGGCTACAATGCTTGATAAGAAATGTACTCATTACCTTGCCCATGTAATTGTAACCCCTCTCTATGATATTTTCACAATAAAAAAAAGAAAAGAAAAAAATAGAAAAGGAGAATTGAAGTACAAAATTCCTTTTTATAGTATAATTCACTTAGATATGAACTATTGGAGTAAGCTTTTTACTTTTGGAAAGCTGAGAAAATAAGGAAATAGAAAGTTTTTATTCCCTTCTAAGAAATGTATGCATTATCCTGCCCATGTAATTGTAACCCCTCTGTACAGTATGTTCACAAATAAAATAAAATAAAAAATAAATTAAATAAAATAAAATTCCTAATCTAGTTTTGTGATTGTCTTAATTTCCTATCCAATGAATTGTACTAACACAGTTATTGTACTAAGAGTCAATTAAATTAACAAGTGTTAATTGTGTCTTAACAATAGTCAATTCTAATGGATTGAAATTAATTCACAAAATGCTTTCCTGTGATGAGACAAGAATTGATGCAGGTGTTTCTTTCCACTTAACCCATATGATATGGAAACAGAATCCCTTCTGGAAATTTACATTGTATATAGGTAGAATGCTCGAGGAACTGAATCAAAAAGTGAGTGTACCTGAAAGGAATTTATTCAAGTGTGTGTAGGGAGTGTGTGGAATTTTAGAAAAAACAATCCTAGCACTGCTCCCATTTTATCAGAATGGGAAACACTGATTAAATTATCTAAAATTCCTGGGGAATTCCAACAAAACACTTAAGATTCTGTAATCTGAGGATAACAGTAAATGTCTCTATTTAAAAAGGAAAATTGTGTGTGTGTGTGTGTGTGTGTGTGTTTGAAAGTGATGCTGTATACTTTCACATTTTTTTAGTGACTTATTTTTATCTGGTGTTTCTGATTGCCAGTTTATTCATCTTCCTGGGAAACTACCTACCTCTTCAATCCACCCACAGCCTGAAGAGGACTCTAGGCTCTTTCTTTAGGACATACCTACACACAGAGCATCAGCAGAGAATGGAAAGTATGCCAGGCCTCCGCACGCATGCGCTTCTGTCTCCTTCACTTAGCCCCTACAACCCATCACAATTAGCTTTCAACCCTAGCTAAATTTTCCTGCAGCCTTGTCAAATAAGATGGGAGGTACTCACACTGAAGGAGAAAATTAGAGGTATCCATGTTTCTTTTTATTCAAGTCTAAGTCAGTTCTACTCTTCTAGGTCCTCTGAAAAGAGATTAGACCAGAAGCAGAGTAGCCTCTCTATACCCCATAAAAAGGCATGATCCGGACTTCGAGGCTAGCTCCAGAGAAGCATACCCGGATCCTATGAGATCTCAACCAGACCTTGAAGTTCATGTCCCTAGTATACCAGCTCCACCACAGAAAAGACAGTGAAGCCTTCGAAATGGTTTTGCATTTATTCCACACGATGTAGCATAACTCCAAAAGACTAGGATCGATTCGCTAATTCAAAGTTGAAAGGAAAAATGATTAGGGAGTTCTAATAGCATCTGAAGTTGCTTTTGAAGAAGTCTCCGAGAACCCCACCCACCTATTGTGTTCTCCTCGGGGGCATACACCGTCCACAAGCTTCCATGGCTGTCGGGCCACTTCGTTGGTCCCTGCTCCTGCTCTCACATTTGGTGGGTAATCTTTTACACGCATCCGGCTCCCACACAGATTGCCTACTCTTTCCTCCAAGGGGCGTGGCTCCGACTTCGATACGTACACCTGGCAATCTGGGTACTCGATTAGCAGGGGATTCCCAAATCTGTCTGGCCAAGCTCAGCAGGTGAGCCAAGACAACTAGACGTGACGTCAGAGGCGATTAACTCAGCACGTCACTCCGACGTCAGCCTCTCATCTGTCGGACGTCCCGTCCGGGGAGCCAAAACTCTGGCGACTTTGAGCCCCGCCCCCGAGGGAACTGGAAGGCGGCCAATGAGGGCGGCTCTGAGGGAAAAGAGACCAATGAGATGGACCCGGGGCGGGGCATGGGGCAGAGGGTGGGGCGGGTGGCGGCGGTGGCAGCCCGAAGTCTGGCTGCGCGCAGTCTATGACAGTACGTCAGCAGCGGGATGGCCGTAGCTGTGGCGGCGGCTGCAGGAGCCCGAGCAGCCGCGGCCGCAGTGGAGGCTAGAGCCAGAGCGGCGTCGGCGGTGGCACCCCGGGGAGTTTAAGATGGCGGCAGGGGGGGCGGCGGGCCTGCGGGAGGAGCAGCGCTACGGGCTGTCGTGCGGGCGGCTAGGGCAGGACAACATCACCGTCCTGCATGTGAAGCTCACCGAGACGGCGATCCGGGCGCTCGAGACTTACCAGAGCCACAAGGTGAGCGGGCGGGCCGGCCGGCCGGGCTCCGGGAGGCAGCGGGCACCCCCGCACCGTCTGGCCGAGCGTCCTCGCCCGGGCACCTGTCGCGGGGCCGGCCGAGCCTGGGCTCGCCAGCGCTGCCGTCAGCGCCCGCGGCGGTGGGGCCGCGCCGAGCCGGGGCAGGGTCGCTGACGCCGCGGTCCGGGGCCGGCGGGGCGACGGGGGCGCAGGGACGCGGCTAGCGTGCGGGCGGCCCCTGGCGGCGGGGCCGAGGCAGCCTCCGCCCGGCCTGGGCTGCGCCACCTTTGCGGGACTTTCCGACGGCGCCCGCGGGTTTCCTGGCGAGCTCGGTCCCGGAGACCGAGAGAGGTGCCCGCGGATAGAAGTGGGGCGGCCCACGCTGCCCATGGCGGGGTCGGGGAGTGGGGCGCGCGCGGAGAACCAGTAAAGAACCCGGCGCACCCGTGCGCACCCTCTGTCCGCGCTTTCGGGGGGTAACTGTGGACCCTCGCAGACCGGAACCCCGGCTCTCTGCGTGAGGCTGGGCCGGGGGTGGGGGGGTGTATGACACAAGCTAGTGCCCACTGGGGCTTGGGGGACACGGGGCGCTTTTGCCTGGGCGGGGTGCTCTCCCTGACCGGCACTCAGAGTGCGAGGTCGGGGAGCGGGGGGCGGGGAAGGGGGGACACCTTGCACTCCCCGGGACTCGGGAACACCGGCGCTGGGCAATTCGGACAAGCCCGCGTCCGAGGCAGACTTACACCGGCGCTGAGTCTCGCGGGCGCGCCGGAGGACTCTTACCCTAGTGCCGGAACCAGACATCGGGTTCGACTTCTCGGAAGCCCGAAAGACGCGCCAGTGGCCGGGACGGACTCTGGAGTTTTTAGAAGTGGAACAAGTCTGAAAGCGGCGGGGTGGGGGAGGGAGCAGTAGGGAGAGAAGTAGGGTGGCGTGGAGGGAGCTGACATTCGGGACACCGACTCCTGCCTCTGCCGCGTGTTCCGGAGAGAAAGCTGCGGCCATACACCTCTCTGGGATAGAGAGGAGCTCAGACACACCAACGCTGAAATCAGAGTCCAAAGCCAGAAACGCTTTCACATTGAAGTGGGGGGGGGGGGGGAGAAAGTAGGAGAAAAGTACCAAGAGGAAACACACTTGACAGCCAGGGAAAGCCATTTATGCACACGTAGTAGGGAAGATGGAGGAG
>NW_012267275.1:3288937-3309186 GCF_000151885.1 Dipodomys ordii | reverse complement strand
GGGAATAGATTCAACAGCGATATACACAAGACAATATGTTAGAAACGATCTGTACAACTTGGGAGGGGTATGGGGGGGGAGAAAGTAGGAGAAAAGTACCAAGAGGAAACACACTTGACAGCCAGGGAAAGCCATTTATGCACACGTAGTAGGGAAGATGGAGGAGAGAGAAGGGTGGATACACTGCGGAGTGAAAAACAGGTTACCATATGGGGAACCAGTAACTACGTACTCTCAAGATGAGAGACGTAGTTAGAGGACCATCCACAAAGAGCATCCTGACAAATTGCCTAGTCCATACCCAGGAACATGCTCCAACTGGTCTCATAAAACAGGCTCCGAGGGGCAGAAGGACACCAGACACAGGCTCCCATATTTATTCAGATAAAAGTGGAGGAAAAAAAACAAAACAAAACATCTGTTGAGCTCCCACTAGTGCCAGGCACTTAAAGTGCATACTGAGAAAACAGCCTGAAGCAAAAACTCCTCAGAGAGGTGTAAACCTGGGTCAGCAGAGGTTAAAGCATCACACACACACACACACACACACCCCGAGGCATCTTGAGAAGTGTATGCACTTGTGTGCGAGGCTATGTTCAGGAGATTCAGAGGTTAGCATACTGTTAATTAGGAGGGCACTCAGAATTGGGTGGACACACTCGAACACATGTGTTTTGACCAAAGAAGCATATGGTACAAAACACTCACTAGCTTTGTGGAAGGCTAAAGGGGCAACAGGGAGAAAGAAGTGTTTATACAGGGAGAAAGATAACTAACTACACACAATGAAATGCCAGTGAGAAAGGGCTTGAAATGTGGCTGAGAGATCCCTATATAGCCATCAGTACAGATGCAGAGGGAAACAAGAAAAACAAAACTGGGTGCCAGTTTCCACTCCCAGACAGGTGCACCTGCTGTGAGCACAGTGAGTAGCCCTAGGCTCTTGTGGGGGAAGCCAGATACACAGGCAGAGGGACCAGAGCAGATAGTGGAGAGAAACTCAGCCCTGAAAGATGGAGAGATAAGCTTGGCTGTTCCAGGGAAAGGGTGTGGGGAAGAATGACAGTGGAGGAAAAGGTAGGTCAGGGGACAGAAAAAGAAAAACAGAGTCCTGAAAAGAAGACTGGAGGAAGAGGCCAGTCTGCAGACAAAGATGGAGATTGGTGGACAGGAAATGGCATCTCTGGGCACAGTAGGTCAGCTAGCCACCTTGGAAAATAACAGGGAAATGATCCAGGTGAACAGTGAGATTGCTACCAGTGAGGAATTGGTGGGGTGAAGTCACTTGGAGAAGGCAAATGATAGTTCTGAGAATGAGTAAAATGACAAGCGATGCCCTCAATATTCACTGGTAGGTTTGACCTCTGAGGTACAAGGAGTTTTTCTTCCCTGTGTAACCTTAATTTCTTCCTCCTGTACCCTAGTGTTTTAAGACTTGGGACTAGGATCAGAGTTCTTAAAGCTCTGATATTTATGTACCAATTTCTTCCAAGAAACAAGATCCAACATTTTCTTTCTCTCTCAAACCACCACATTAAGTTCTTGATTTAAAAGTTCTGAAATAGAAATAAATGGTTTAGTTTGCTATTAACTTCTATTGCCTATTAATATCATTAGTGTTTCCCTATCTGGACGTGCAAATGAATGGATCTGGTCAATCTGTACAACAGGGGTAAAAGGAAAGGAAAAGACATTTTCCAAGTCCCTATACCTCTTAAGTGTGGAGCCTTAGGATTTCCTTTTCTCAAAAACAAAACAAGAATAACAACAACAAAAAACCACTGGTTAGGTGGAAGAAGCAAGGGCACAATAAGACTGAGAGATTGAATAAAGCTGACTTGGCCTTTGTAGTTGGACATTGCCTTGGTTTTCATTTAACCAGCTCCTGTCCTCAGCCGTTGCTGTCACTTGAGCAACAGAAATACCTCTTAAGGGGATTGGAAAAGCAAGCAGAAATAGGGATGAAAATATCAATCCCAGTCAAAAAAAAAAAGTGGGAAGAGGTTGAAGAAATGAGGGATCGGGGGAATTTGTTACTTATTCTAAGATCCTCTGGTGTTTCGCCAATCTTCTCACAGTTGAGTCCCTGTGGCCTTTCCTCCTGGCTCAACCAGACCAAGACTTCCAGTGGGCACAGTGAGAGTGGTCCTTTTCATTGTCAGTAGTAGGGCTGCTGTTTGGGAATATATTGGTAGGTGTTGATAATTGGGAAATGTTTCTAATGGTTAACTTTGCTCTCTCTGGAGGAAAAAGAAAAAAAAAACTTTTATTTCTCACATAAAACTCCCATGCTTGATGCTTGATGACCAATGGCTTCCAAGTGGCTTCACAATGCAAAGTGGATGACTAGTACTCTTTTTCTTCTAATGACGTTCTAGGCTCAGAAATTTCAAAAGTTAATTTGCTAAATGAAGCATCAGAGAGGTGGGTTTTTTGGTTTTGTTTTTATGAAGTCCAGTTTGTCTTTTTATGTTTCATACTTTTTGTATTGAGTAAATTTTTATTAAAGGATAGAAATTTTACAAATGGGTTTCATTGTGTTATTTCCATACGTGCATACTATGTACTTTGAGCAAATTCACTCCCTCTATTGCTCCAGAGAATTTTTTCTCATTTTATCCATTTGATTTTCTCTTTTAATTTATTCACTTGAGCTAGGGCTTCACAGAAGTGAATTCAGAAACTTAAGCCCTCGCTATGGTTTAAATATAAATTACTAGGGTGTTCATGGAAGCAGAATCTTTGAAAATACTGAACTCTTGTTTTCCAAATCATAAGTTCCTCCAATGTTTCAGAAGATAAACATGACTTTCATTATTCAAGCTTTCTACTTTTCAGATCTTGGGATCCTCTCTAAGTAGGCAGGAGGACATTGTAAATCCTGGGATGGAAGTTATGGTTGGAGTAACTATATCCTGAGTGATGTTTTCCTTTCATTTTGGATGGAAAACAGTTTCAGATCAATTCTATAAAATGTTAAATGGAAGGTTATTTTCATGACAGTTACCTAGGACATTAAGTTTTCTAAAGATGTACATGATTTTGAACAAGAGGATAAGTTAATAAATAAAATCACAAATTACAGCTATATAGTCCATCTACATTGATGTGATCTGCATATGTACTATATATGTAAATGAACATGTATTACTATAGTTATTTCTTCCATTAGATTTTGTTTCATCTAAAATTATATTTAAAACTAAAATATATTTTATAATATAGTTAGGCTTTCTTTTGACATTTAAGTAATATATTTGTATATAAAAATCTTGTTGAAGTGTTGTTTTTAGATTTTCCATTGCTGCATAGGTAACCAACCTATGCAGGTGTTTGAGCCTGTGGCTCATGCTTTTTATCCAAGCTACTCAGGAGGCTAAGATCTAGAAAGTAGGCATTTGAGCCAACCCAGGGAGAAGAATTTGAGACTCAAACTAACCAGCAAAAAGTTTAGCTGGTAGGTGAGTCAAGTGATAGAGTGCCAGCTCAAATGGTAGAGTATTGAATTCAAACTCTAGTACTCACAAAATAAAATAAAATAAAATTCAAAGGTGGTGGCTCAGATATTTACAGAACTTACCCAACTCTTCTGTAAAACATCTCGCATGGTTGTGTTTGGTTGCTGAGGCTAGTCATTCTCTAGGAATCTTTGAAGATCAGAAAGCAGATGTCTTTATGCAGGATTCTCTTAACACATTCTCCTGTCATTTCTCTTGAAATAAATTTTCTTCCCTTAATTAGTGTTACTTGGGAAAATGTTACTGTTTTTAAAATTGTACACAATTTTTCATTTAATTCTTCATGAAGAACTCAATCTCTGTATTAAAAAGACTATTATTTTGATACAAAGCATAAGGTGTTATTTTATCTACTGAATATATGTTACTTGGTTTTTAAGCCCTACTTCTCAAGTCATGGGGCAGATGTTTCCCTACCTTAGCTTTTCTATCTACCAGGTGAATTCCTCAGCATTTGCTTCACTATGGTTTAAGGCACAGAAAAGATTCTTCCTGTTTTTCCTTTTCTTTTCTTGCTCACAAATAATTGTGTCTATATATGCCTTCAATAATCTGTCTTATAAATACAGAAGACTGTGTTCTCCTTTACCTACCACTTTAGTATCAGACTAGCTGGCATAGCATTTCCATCATTGTCAGACATGTTTATTAAGTAAAGCCATGAGGTTTGCTAAATCAGATTCCATTTGTCTACTTCAAAAATGTAGCCATATATAATTTAAATAGGTTAACCTTTCTAACTTTTAGCTTGGAACCATCGTTAATTAGCCCAGTTGTGGGACTTGAACTTTGGGCCTGGGCTCTGTCCCTGAGCTCTTGAGCTCAACCCTAGCACTCTACCATTTGAGCCACAGCTCACTTCTCCTTTTCTGGTTGTTAATTGGAGATACGAATCTCAGGGACTTGCCTGGGCTGGCTTTGAACCATGATCCTCAGATCTCAGCCTCCTGCACAGCTAGGCTTACAGGTGTGAGTCACCACGCCCAGTGGTAACATGCTTTTTGTCAAGGAAAATCAAGTGCTCTAACCTGCAGTATTTGAAAAGTTTATTCAGAGGCTCAGTTAGTTGCTCCAAGCCATGGAGGATGCTTATCCCTAAGAAAAGTAGTAGCCAGATTGCCTTGAAAGATAGACAGGGAACCTTGGCACCAAAATTGGGAGGAGAAAGAAAGAACATATGTGAAGGATTGGATCATGTTCAAGAAAAGAATTTAAAAGGAAAGGAGTATAGAATTCTTGGAATGAGTTCATGGAAGCTTACCAAGGACAATCACCAGATTCAGCCTTTCCATTTGCTCCATTTACACTTATAAAGAATTACAAAAGCTGTGCTCCTAGGCTTGTTAGGTAATTGGTGATAAAACAAGGAGAAAGAGGAAAATGACAATCTAAGCTGAGTCAATGCGGGGTCCCTCAATAATATGAAGTGACCTTATTCTTTGCCACAAAGAGGTTCAGAAACTGGCACCAGAATTTATCCAGTTTTATAAGACATTCCACATTGAAGTGAGCTAAGTTTTACAATAAAGCAGCATGTAATATAACCCATATTAACCCTTCTGCATACCACAACTTCATTCGACATTTCTTATGACTTAGGCAAAAATCTAGAAAAGCAGGCCTCAAACAAAATACCATAAATTAATTACTATGTTTCCACAGCCAAATTAATTCTGAAAGACATGGTAAGAATCAGGTCAGGTTTGCCAGAGAGAAGTGCTTTCTGTGTTTGTTTTATACCCCTACTAACCCCCCCGCCCCCTCCCCCCCACCACACATACACATATACACTTCTTCACTTCCTCCTTTTCTTCCTTATTTCCTAAATCTTTACCAATCGATAATTTCTGTTGTAGTATCAAGGCTCTTGAAAATCCTATAAAACCTTTAGTTTAAGGGTTTCTACTAAAGCTTTGCCAACAAAGGTAAAAAAAAAAAAAACCTACCATTTTCATTGTTGGCAACTTAAGATATAAGAGAATTTTACTCAGCTATAAGCTTCTTAAAGATTCATGAATCGAATAAGCAACTTGAATTGACCTCTGTCTATAGTCAAAGCATTTGGCTAGTTAATAGTAACTAGACAAAGGACATGAGCTGCTTTTCTTATTGAAGAATCTTATGTTACTCATCTAGAGGACATCCTTGGATTTTTAATAGGAAAGGCAGAAGCAATTGAAAGAGTGGGTTTATAGGTGGGGGAAATAAAGATGAATATCACTTTGGAAAACATTTGTTTATTGTTTAGTAATCAAGAGACTGAAGTTTGATTATATATTTTGTATCTAGAAGTATATTTTGGAGTCAAAGACAGATATATGAAACAGGATTATATTGTTTGTATGCTATTTCCGTATCATGGAAATTTTGGATATTTTTAAAATTGAAATTCAAAAAATTTTAGTTTGGACACGGTTTTTTAAGTTAAAAAACTTCTGTAGATTGCATTTAAGGCCAACATAGAGCATAGATTATATAAAAATCTAATTTTCACATGACATTCAGCTCCATGGTGTCCATCCCTAGTGATTGTGGAAACTTAAAGTAACTCTATATAATGTAAGCTCATTTAATTCCTTGGATTTTAGTGCTATCTATATGCTAATAACTTTTCATTTCAGAGTTTCATTTTGAAATAACCTAATTCCTAAAGGCTTGACAGGATCATGTTTTTAATTCTTCTACTGGCCTCCATTTTTGTTTTGATGGGAGTTTTTTTTTTTCTTTTTCTTTTTCTTTCTCTGCTTTTTCTTTTATTTTTATTTTGGGTACGGGAAGTAGAATCTAAACATTTCAACTACTCATGAACTGAACCTTCAGCCCCCAAGTTTTTGATTTCCTAATTTCTTTTTTGAGAGTACCTTATGAAAAACAAAGCAATCAATCAGGAATGCCTGAAGTACCGTTTTCTTTCTCCTTGGTGGTGACCTTGACTTAGGATTTTTCTACCCAATTGTGAACTTATGCTAGAGGGAAAATAGGCTCACACTTTCTTGTAAGATTTACCCGAGAAATGGATATAAATATGCTTATCTGGAATCTAAGTGTTAGCATATTTTAAGATAACAGTTTTAGTGCTTGTGGCTCCTTTCTTAGAAACCACTATGCCTCAAAGAAACAGAAAATGCTTGCATGTAGTGAAAACTCTGTTGAGTATTTAAATTTTTTTCTTTTAATAAAAGATCTCAGAGATACGAACCAGAGTTAGAACTATGGAATATACAGTTGGTCATTTAGCAAAAATATTTATTCATCTTCTGAAATGTGCCAGACATGAATGAGACGTTAGAGATCTAAAGAATAGGTCATGGATGGTCCTTGCTATCAATAAAGTGATGGTTTACACCTGTAATACAAGCTACTCAGGAGGCTGAGGTCTGTGAGACTACATCTCTCAAATAACCAGCAAAATGACAGGCTGAAGGTGTGACTTAAGTGGTAGAGTGTCTTCCCTGAGCAAGAAAGCCCTGTTAGAGCAAGTGGCCTTGATTTCAAGTTTTGCTACTGGCACCAAACAAAATGAAACAACAATGTTTGGTGGGGGGGTGAGGGGAGGGAGGTAAGGAAAGTAGAAGCAGATAAACATGAAAAAAAAGGTAAAAATAAATAATAATGAACTCTGCTCAGGGGAAACATCTAGAAAGAAAAAGATTATATTTGAGGATAAGTAATATCTGTACTTGCCATCCTTCACCAGGCCTGTTTTCATAGTAATTATAAAATCCTTGATAGTATACCTGAACAGGTGCTGTTCCTAATCATCTCTCTTCTTACCTTACCAGACTTAGTGAGAGTTTAATAAAATGGGCATTTCATCATGCTGATTACTAGATCCTACTAGAAATATCTTCCTGACTTTCCTTCTATCCCTCTTTGCTCTGACATATGCTGCTTAGCTATTTTATGCTTAACTAGCCACTGAATATTGATTATCCCAGCTCTCTTGTCTTTATTTCTTTACTCTCTGATACCTACTTGTATGGATTTAAATGCCATGTATATACTATATGACTTGAAAATATTTACCTCAGATAAAACCTTTTCAATTCTGAGCACATATTTCCAATGTATCCTGCCTTCATTGAAGTTTAATAGGCATCTTAAACTTCAAACAAAACATGATTCTACTCTTAAGCTCACATTACCTTAGTGTTCTCCAGCTTAGTGTCAGCAGAGTCTCATTGTGAAGAATTGACTAGTAACCCTGATTTATCTGTTTTCTTGATATATTCTATCCATCAGCAAGTCATGTCAATTTTAAAAGACAGAAACTAACCCCAGAGATTACCACTCTTCCAGTCCCAATCACCATCTGCTCTCTTCAGGATCACTGCCCAGGACACCCACTTGTCTTTCAAGTCCCATCCCCACCCCCATAGTTCATCCCCCAGTGCCAGAGTGATCTTTAAACCACAGTATGATCACGAAATTTCCAAGTATGTAGTTCCTTAATGGCTTCCTCTCTTACATGATTTAGATGCTACAATTTATCAAGTTGTAATTTTAAAATATATTCACTCTCTTTGAATCCAATTTTATTTTAGTATTTTTCTTGGTACATTGGCTCCAGAAATCATGATCCCTGGGAATAAAGCTTTATTTGCCTCCACAAGTCAAATTTGACATTAAGCTTATTATATAATTGTAAGACCCACATTAACCTCTCAGAGAAAAAAAATGAGATATTATGTTTCAATTGTGATGAGATATGTTTCAGATGTTGTTGGTCTAAAGGTGAGGTGACAATAGCTTTTTGGCTGTTTTATCAGCTTACATTTTTTGCCTTGTATATGCATTTAACAGTTGTTTGAAATCTTAAGATTTAAAATAACAATAATTATCTTTTTAAATTTGGCCTGCATCAGTTAGCTGCAGTTTTTTTAAGCATTATCATTCAAAATAAGAATCATGACTGGGTGCCCATACTAATGCCTGCAATCCTAACTAGTAAGGGTATTGAAATCTAGATCTCAATTTGAGGCCAACCAGGGCATAAAAAATTCTCTAGACTCCATCACCAAAATAACTGGCAAAAACAGGCCTGGAGGCATGGCTCAAGTGATAGAATGCTAGCCTCGCAAGTGCAAGGCCCTGAATTCAAACCCTAGTAACCACCAAAATGTTAAAAAAGCAAGCAAGCAAGCAAGAAAGATTAAAAGAAATATTAGGGTTTTGTTACTTTAAAAAATTAACTTTTTTCTGTGATGTAATAACAAGAAAACATAGAAAAAAAACATGAATTCTTTGTGTTCTCTCAAATCTGAGGTAACAGAGTTTTTTCTATATCTAAGGTTGAATTGACTCACAAGGAAGGCAAAATACTAGATTGGTTTTGTAAATCTTGATGACTTTTTTTAGCTTTTAAAAGAAGATTGGAGGCAAAGGGGTTACCATTCATTAAAGTGGGTTTTGCATTACCTTTAAATTTCACATTGTGTATCATTCTAAGAAGGCCAGTAATCTGGCCTTCAACAAGAGCTGGGTATGTTTGATTTTTTTTTTCAGATCAACACTGATTTCCTATGCTGCTTTAGCTCCAAATTTCTTTCTTTAAACTTTCTACCAATTAGATGTATCAGGTAATATTACAAAGAATAAAATGATTATTTAAAAATCATAACCACAAGTTCTTAAATAGTATTATGTCTCTTCTAGGAAAGAAAAATGGCATATTTTGTAGCAGTTGTAACTCAGCAAAAGTTATATCTATTGGTTATTTGCACAAGTAAAATGTTACTTGCACAGTGAAAATGATGCTCCAGTTGCCTCAAGCCATAGTACAAAACCAAAGAAGTGACTTGCTATTATTTTGTATTTCTTTAGTTTTCATATTTCTCAAAGGCAGGAAAAAGCTAGTTCCATAAAATTGTGGATAGACATGAACTTTTAAACAAGAGCATAGTTCATAAAATGCCAATGGGTTTGAGTCCCAGGTCACTTCTTAGCTGTGTAGCCTGAGGTAATTCATAGGACTTACTTGAGAAAAAGGAACAACAATGTAGTAATACCTACCCCACAAAGGTGTTGATGGGAATTCCTGGAGGTGGTGGTAAAAATGGTTATAGTATATTTTCAGCACCCAATAAATACTAACTGATTAACAGCAATTGTTTCTCAAAACAAATCTCACCTAAAGCAGACACCTAAACTGTCATCATTTATGGAAAGGACTTGTTTGTTTACTTGTGGCAAAGTTTCAAGTTATGTTTGACTTGGTATCTTTTTTGCAAATTCTCTATCATACAATGCAATTTAAGTAGAAGGATTAATGAATGCAACTTATATAGAAGGATATAGGTAGCAAAACTGCAGTCCCAGACCAGCTTGAAGAACGACAACCTAAAAATAAACTAAAGCAGAAAAGGCTCTTAAACTAGTGGCTCAAATAGTAGAGCTCCTACTTTGGAAAGTGCTAAGGCTCTGAGTTCAAACTCCAGTAACCACAAAAAGAAAAAGAAAAAGAAATCTCCTTCCTTTTCTTAAGACTAATAGAGGGTTAGTTCAAGTACTAAAAGCAGAGATACTACTAAGAGTTTAACAGAATCTTTTGACTGAAAAGTATCACCTTTATTGCTTTTGAAGTCTTTGTCAAAGGAGTTTCCCTAGCTATTTCCAATCTGCCCTTAACTGGATGCAGATACCAGATTACTACTTAATTTATGCCTCATCCTGTTCAGTTAAAGCCTAAAGTTACTTAATTTTTCAAAAAGCTACTTGTTGCAAATGTTTAAAACTAAAAAGCAAAAGGTTCAAGGTCTACCCAGACTCACTTCCAATGAAAATGTTCTTACAAAGATAAGAATTATTTAAGAACGTATCATATCATATTTGGTCACATAATTAACTTGTAAAAATGACTTGCTTTTTCAAGTATATTTTAAAGTAAACATTGAGTCTAGGTCTCTGCTTTAAGCAAGAATGTTTTTTACTTTTAGAATTTACTCCTTATAGCTGCCCTCCTGTTGCAGAAGTCAGATGCATGAGTAGTTAAGAGTTCTGTTGGAGCAGTTTGCTTTGCTTTAAAAGACAGTGGGAATGAACCACTGTGGGCAATGGTTGAAGTGGTTGGTATCTGAGAAAGATTGTGCTAGCCATTTGAATGCTTTGGATATTCTTGAAAGAAAACAGGTATTAATCTGGATGCCAGGTCAAGGGGCCGTCAAAGGAGACTAAGAGCTTAATTTGAGAGAATCTGGGGCAGACTGACTGGAGCTGATGACTGGTAGTCCTAGAGCTTTTATATCATTTTTTTCTTTGGTGCTTGATATTCAACTGTCAGTGTATCTTAGTGTTCTTTTCAGAATGTCTGCTGGTCCACCATCTCTTGTTGGCTTCTGACTCACTCATGCTAATTTAGGCCTTTCATTAACTCCAGTATTTTCAAACTTCATCTAGCACAGTTTTCAAGCTACTTTCCCTGCCCCAATCCATCTCCATCAAATTTATATGTAGCAGAAAGAACTCCTTTCACACACACTTTAGGAGTTGTTCACACAAGACTTCCAGATCATCAGTGAGTAAGAAGAGTAATTTCACAGAGTGATAAGCATTTAGTGCAAAATCCTAATCATCCTATTTATTCTATCACAGAAAAACTAAAATTAAAGAATTTGGGGGATACAGAAGACCTTAGGCAGGAATCTTGAGGTACAGTTCCTTTCCACTAGATTATGTCTCAGTGTGAAAGAATTCTATACACACACAGACCTGCCCTCTGCCCACACAGTGCCCATCATTGCCTTCTTTGCGTGTTTCTCAAGGGGCTATCTCTCCCTGGAGCCTGTTTCCCGTATTCTGCTACTCAAGATTTATCTTTCTGACAATCCCTTTGACTTGCCTAGTATTTATCCTTAATCATACTCTCTTTTCCCCTTTGAGAATTCATCCTGCATTTTCTGATAGTACTTAGCCTAGTGCTTAATCATTCTCAACTTTTCCCTAACTAATTTGTGAACTCTGTTTGAGGGTTAGACCCTCACACTCTCATATCTCCCACTGCACATATGTGTGGAGCACAAGGTAGTACCAAAAACTAGCAAGGCAAACTAGGAAGACTCAGTCCAGGATTCTGAGCAAAGCTTAATTATTAATGGAATACCAGGACTAGGGAAGGAAGTTGGGTATGCTACATAATTTCTAAGGCTTGTTCTGGATTTGGAATTCTATAATTATAATAATATGTAATTGAATATGGTGGGAAGAGAAACTGTAAATTAACCAAGATTGTGTGCCTGGAAAACCAAGAAGATAGAATTGCCATTACCAGAGAAGTAGGAAAGAGGTGTCCATTTAGTTGGAAAGATTGCAAATGGGGGAGTTGTTTAGTATTTGCCAGTCAATGAAAGAGGGTGGGGTGTGTGTGTCTGTGTGTCTGTGTCTGTCTCTGTCTGTGTGTGCCCCCACCCACACATGTGCACTCATGCACACACATATGCGCACACATGCACCATTCCTGGGTTTGAACTCAGGGCCTAGGCGCTGTCCCTGAGCTTTTTGGTTCAAGGCTAGCACTCTACCATGTGAGCCACAGTTTCATTTCCAGCTTTTTGCTGGACTCACAGAGTTTCATGCCTGGGCTGACTTTGAACTAAGATCCTCAGATCTCAGATGCCTGAGTGGCTAGGATTGCAGGCAGGAACCACTATAGCTTGGCTTTCATTGCGAGTTTTTAATGCCAGGTGTCCTGTAAATCATAGCAAATAGCAAGCTGAGAGATGCAAATTGAGGAATGAAGAGATTCTGTCATCAAACAGGTAGGATTACTGGCTTTTCCCTTCAAGGCTGATGCTCTATCACTTTAGCCACAGCAATTCAGTTTTTTTGGTAGTTAATTGCAGATGAGTCTCATGGACTTTCCTGCTCTGGTCTTGAGTAACTAGGATTACAGGCATAAGTCATTGGCCCTGTTTTTTTTTTTTTCTTTTGAAATGAAACCTGTGATCAAAAAACGAGGAGGACTGGTATATCTAAGTACAAGGAAGAGCTAGTGTACAGTGTAATTCAGAAAAAGAAAAGTATGCATTTATTTGACACAGAAGAGTTGATGAACTTGAGTGGAGAATTTTAAGTTCTAAAGGTGAGCTGAAGGTAGCATGTAAGTAGTAAGGAGACAGAGAAAAGGGTAATCAGCCTCTAAGGAGTCCTTCACTATTATAATTTGAAGGATAGTTGAGGAGGCAGGACTGGATGGAAACATTGTGGAGGGTGGAGATACAACCACCTATTTCCACTCAGAGACAGTTCCCCAAGCTCCTATAGGCATTCATTTCCTCAGGAACAGCAAGTTTGAGGTCAGGTTTCCTCTTAAAGAAAAGAGACATTTTATACTTTCATAAAATTTACGAATTGGAACAAGTCGCTTCTAAAAGTCGAACTTTAAAAATTAGAACCTATATTTTTCTTTCTTTCCTTTTTGTTTCTTTTCTTTTTTTAAGGTCCAAGACCAGGCCTTAAACTTAGTACCTGCTGCCTTTGCTCATTGGCTAGGGTTCCACCAAATAAGCCATGCCTCCATCTCCTTCCTTTCCTTTCTTAAAAACCCTTTCTTTTCTTTCTTCAAAGCCCACTTCTACCACAACCAAGAAATTAATTTGTCATATGGGAGGTACTTCAATTTTGTTGATAAACTTAAGGTTAAATTATCTCTTTATGGTGATAGAGCAATAACAGTATTCATTATAATGTTTTCCAAAACATCTAGTTTTACAAATAATAATACTACTCAATTTTATAATCAGGCTATCTCTTTTAAAGAAGTACTATCCTTTACTTCCTCTCCCCTGTTTTGTTTATTATAATCCTGATTAGGAAACTTTGCCAGTGTTTGTGCTTGATTGAACTCAAGCACTGGCTCAGCCTTTTGGATCATGGTTAGAATTCTACCAATTGAGCCATTTCTCCACTTCCAAATTTTTTTTAGTTAATTGGAGATAAGAGTCTGCCCTGGCTGGCTTCCAACTAGGATCCTTAGATCTCAGCTTCCTGAGTAACTAGGATTCTAGGTGTACGAGGTACTGTAAGCTGGTAGTGAATTTTTAACCTGCATAGAAGTTTTGGGAAGTAATTGGAAGTTTGTAGTTGATATGATGAGGTATGGATGAGAACAGAAGTGCTGTTTTCTTTCTTTGTTCTTTTATTGTGTTTTTCTTCTATGCCCATAGGAGGGCTTGAAGTGAGAGCTTTACGCACTCACTTGGCTTTTTTGCTCATTGCTGGTTCATTTGAACTATGCAACCAGCCCAGTATTTTTGCATGTTAAATGGAGATAAAGGTTGGGGATTTTCCTACCCAAACTGACTTCAAACTGTGATCCTCAGCCCTCAGCCTTCTGAGTAGTTAGGATTACAGGCATGAATCCCTAGCAATTGGCACTGCTTATATTTTTATACATTACATTTGGATATTCTATTAAACACTACTCAACTCTACTTTGTTCACAAATTTATAATAGCAATTTAGAAAAGCATTATTGTTGCAAACTATGGTTGATACTCTCACCTGGTAAGAATTTCATGAGAACAATCGATAACCTTTTGATGCACAAGTAAAAACTGTTTTGTAGCAAGGTGTCTGTGGCTCCTGCCTGTAATCCTACCTGCTCAGGAGACTGAGATGTGGAGGATCAAGATTCAAGCCTACTCCAAGCAGAAAAATCTGTGAGACTCTCTGTCCAAAATAGCTGGCAAAAAGCAGTGCTGCTAGCATGGCTCAAGTGGTAGATTCCCAAACAAGCAAGTAAGCCAGGCAAGTGTGAGGCCCTCAGCTCAAATTCCAACACTGTTAAATAAAATAAATAAATGAATGAATCAAAAAGTGAAATAAAAAGCTACAATTGACTCAAGTATTTTTAAATTTTATATTTCTATTTCTAGCATCCTGTTGAATTTTTCGAAGTTCTTCCACATAACTCTTCCCTTTTCTTACCCCTATTAAATGCAAGACCTCCTTAATATAAAATTGAATGAGTACACTAATGTTTTGTTTTGCTAATCTTGTCCATTTCAAAAGCATAGCTAGCTACACTGCAAATAAATATCTTTTAGTTGTATGATTCAGAGAAATGTAAACAGTTCACCAAGGCTTCTTCACTTAATGACTTACAAAAGTGCTCATTATAAAAGGATATTTTTTAAATATGGCAGTGAGTAAATGCAGAGAGTTAAAGTTTATTTTTTTTTATTTCTATGTCACAGTAACCAAGATTTACCTCTCTTGTGTTTCTTTTAACAGAATTTAATTCCTTTTCGACCTTCTATTCAGTTCCAAGGACTCCAAGGGGTAAGTACTCTTGCTGGCTTAGCAAAAAATAAATCTAATATTACTCTTATATGCTATAAAACTGACCATCCAAATACAATCAGTCAATCATATGAACTTTGTGACTTAATGACAATTTCTGACATCTTTGATTATGTTTGATCTTCCTAATTTATTTAAAAATAATTCAGATAATTATTTTTGAGATTTTTTTCTAGATCATATATTGCATATTGGTTTAAACATCTATTTTTTGTATATGTTATATTTACCACAAATAAACATCCATAAAATTACTAATGCTATGCAAGTTACAATTATGATTGCTGTTACTATTAATAAGATTTTGCTGCCTTGTACACTTAGTTTCATAATTGTACATGCTAGAAAGCAAGATATATAAATAGAAATTAAGCTTTTCTGGTATACAGGATACACAAAGTTCCCTATGTCTATTTTATTGCTACATTGAAATGTGTAATGTGCTTGAGGCTATAGCTCAGAGAAAAGAGTACATGCACAAGGAAAAAAAGCAAAACAAAACTAAGTGTAATATATAATAACTTGTAATAAAATGGGTGTTTGAATTTGTGTTTTCAATAGATGGACAATTTTATATTAGTGTGATATTATAAGTTATTACCTTTAATATTAATAAAACAATAGGGCTGGGAAGGTGGCCCAGTGGTAGCGTGCTCGCCTCACATGAGGCCCTGGGTTCAATTCCTCAGCACCACATAAACAGAAAAAGCCGAAGTGGCACTGTGGTTCTAGTAGCAGAGCACTAGCCTTGAGCTGAAGAGCTGAGGGATAGTGCCCAGGCCCAGAGTTCAGGCCCCAGGACCAACAACAACAAAAAAAATCAAACAATAGACTTTTGTTTTTTCCTTAAATTAATATGCATGTCTGTTCATACATGCTAAATATAGAGTGTAGATCTGAACTATCTGTTAGCAGATTTTAGGTTATAGAGGAAAGGCAAGCCAAAAAAGAAGTTTATATTTTTTATTATTGAAAACCTGTGTATTTGTGTATCACAAATGCAAACAGGTCAATGTTAACAAATGCAATCTATCTAAACTTTATAATTAAAATATTTCAACAGATGCATTAATTGTATCATTTAATGTGGATTAGGATATAGTACTTGCAAATCATTTGTGTAATGCTAAGTTAAAGGAGATATTTGTGTGGATGTCAGAGCTTCGCTTCTACAGGACAGCTTACAATGAAGTCCTTTTTCCCCCTCAGTAACTGAGTGTTCATGAATGGATTCTAATTGGAACAATTCTTCCAATTCCTTCCAATTGTTCTACATGGAACAATTCAATTCTTCTTAATTTTGTCAGATAGCTTCTTAGGTAGCTTTTAGTGCACAGTGGTTACATATTTGAAGGTTTAGTTTATTATTTATTTAAGGCTTCAGGAGTTTTCCTGAAAGATGTAGAAGGTATAGGTTTACACAAACGTGAGTGTGTGTGTGTGTGTGTGTACGCGCGCGCACGTGTGCACGCTCACACGCCTGTGCACATGCTACTACTGGGACTTGGGCTCAGGTCTGGAAACCTCACTTGTCTTTTTCTCATGGTTGTCACTCTTCTATTTGAGCCACCCCTACACTTCCAGCTTTTTGCTAGTTAATTGGGGATTAGAGCCAGAGTGATTTCCAACAGGAACCTCAGATCCTCGCCTTCTAGGTAGGATGGATGATAGGCCTGAACAGCCAGTGCACAGCTTCCTACAAATTTTAATGACCCAGCAATATTTGAAGAGATGTTCCAGGCCAAAGTCCAGAGGGGTCAGTCAAGGGGTATCAGATGGTAGAGCAAGATCTAGAGAAGTTGAGCTGTGTTTCTCTCACTAGACGTTGTAGGGCCACATTTTGTTTGGGAACTGCTGCCTCCCTTCAAGCTAATATAGGACTTTTTCTTAGGAGTCACCACAACTAAGACTGAAAGACTAAATAATAGAGAACTGATACTGGGGCTTCCAAACACTCAATTCTGACACTTGCAGCCTTTACACTCAAGGAAGAGGCATGGTTTTTTTTCAAACATACTCATTACTGCAAGCCCTAGGTAAGATTGAAAGCAAGCAGTTTATATTTCAGATCTTGGGCCTTCTTTTCCAAATTTTCCACTTAGCTTTCCTTTCCCCCTGTATAAAGCTTCCCTGGATGATCTTTATATCACTCTTCTTCCTACTCTAACCTTTCTCTGAATATGGCTTGCTGATAAAATATAATTTAGTTATAAATGACTGCTAAACTTAACTCAGCGCATCTTTCAGTTTTAGCAGATAAGCTTTATAGTCCAAATGAATACAAGGGGACCGGATTTAGTACCATAGATAAGCAATGGAGGCATTGCAGTCTGAAAGATATAGGATGCTTGGCTCTACCTTGCTTATTAGGGTCTGTTTCTTCAAACCCCCACTCTTTTTATTATTCTAACTGGGAACAAAATATATGGACTCAGCATTGTTTCAGAGCCTGCAGCTGCATTCCATTTGCCCTTCCCCCTTTCTCTTTGCAGAGCTCTCCCCAGCCCTTTGGGACTTCGTAAAAACAAAGAGTCATTACAGGGGAAAGAGTGGGTTGGCACAACCCACAGGGAATACGCAGAGCCTTAAATGTGAGGGTCTTCTATACAGGGCTCCTCTGTTTCTCTCAAGAGTTGTGATAAGTTAACATCGCCTTTGCTGATTGCTTTCAAAACCCCAAAGAAATATGCTTATGTATTCCTATGTGGAAAATACTCAAGGCTTTACATTGGAAGGTTTAAATTTAGATTTTACACAAAAGATGTTTCCTTTGTGAGAAATTTTATTTGTATCTTTATATTAAACACAATTGAAAATTATATACCTTAAGACTATCATGACAGTGTCATAATCAGTCATATTTGAAGCATCTGTAACAGTATTAAAAATGCCCTTTCAAAGTCATCATGTTAAACAGTGTCTTGTTAAAATTATCCCTGATGAGACTTATGCTAAATACTGCATGGTTATGCTGTTTCTTGTTACTAATTATAGGATGCTTTTCTTAAGTAATGTCTTTAGAAGACCAGAATTTAGGTCTTGGCAGGTTAGCTTACAAGCATATTTACTTTTCTGCTTGAACATGTTTTCCTAGGTTAGAGTTAACCTCTAAGTATAGACTAAAATATTAAAATATAGCAGCATATTGTTAAAGAATAAAAATTCTAAGACTCATTGATATGAATTTTTATCTTCATAATCTTCATAACAGCTTTTGTAGCAGAAAAAACAATCTGATCTTTAGAGTTCATTCCATCCCTATTTTTTAATCGAAGAGGACACTCTGGAAATTGGATAGTAATTGAAGTTTTATTTCTGTATTCAGAAAGACAAAATGTCTATAAGAACAGTGGATTCTGATGACTAAACTCATGGATGTTAGGAGGTTGAACATACCATCAAAAATGTCTTGTTCATTCTGAAGGTTGTGGGTCAACCAGTTCTCTGGACAATTCCTATCCATACCTAGGACACTTGAGGTTTATAAAGATTATAAGTATCTGCAGATAAGCATATCTGAACAGAAAAAAATAGCTGGAAATATTGGCATGGACAACTTCACTGAGTTGTTAAAGATGCAACATTCAGAGGAATGATTTGCCATAGCGCACCCAATTTTTATAAGCTACAAGCAAGCTTTATAAAAGTCAGGATAGTTCTGACTCTCTATTTTAACTATATGGTAAAACTGTTGTTGGATGTAGTGGTACCTGCCTGCAATCTCAGCGCCTGAGAATCTCAGATTGGAAAATTATGAGTTCTGAAGCCAGCCTATGCTACATAGCAAGAACCTTTGTCAAAAAGAAAAGGGGGGGAAGGAAGGAAGGAAGGAAGGAAGGAAGGAAGGAAGGAAGGAAGGAAGGAAGGAAGGAAGGAAAGAGAGAGAGAAGAGAGGGAAAGAAGGAGGGAGGGAGTGGGGATTAGAAACAAATAGAGAAGCTGGTTAATTTACAATAGCTTTGAATTATGATTAGTTTGTGATGAATTTCTAGAGCCAGCTTGCACATACTCTTGGCTAAAATGTGCATTTAAACAAGTGTGTATATTATAGCTAAATATCTTTGAAAATAAGTTTTCTACTCTATTAACCTCTTAGTCAATAAACGTAATTCAATGTAAATATTAAAATAAATGTTATCTTCATGAGTATACCACTATATTTTAGAAATGAAAAAAACAAATTAAAAATTAAAACAGAACTACTATAACAAAAGAATATAATTTTAACATCCTTCCAGTGTTAATTATAATTAGAGACAAGAGAATAAAGGTAGCTGTTAGTCAGCAAGCTTCTGAGCAGACTAACTAAACACAACCGTTGGCAAAACCAGTAGGCTAGCCAAACCAAAAATGGCAGGGAAAAGGAGTTAAGAGGGAAAACCTACTATCTAAGATGGAATGGCAGTGTTGTGAATTTATTTTTGTCTTTGCTGCTTGTTTCAAGCTGATAGTTATCTTTGCTTTCCTAGGTACTAAGTGGGGTAGGGAAGAGCAGTCTGGAGAAGCATTTTCAAGGCAGGCTGAAATTGCCTACTAATTTCAAAATACTGTATAATTTAGTTTTTCAGACCCAGTCTTCTCCTCAATCTCTATAAAGTATAACAAATAATTAGTAAAGTATTTCTGAATGTTGCCCTATGAATTTGGAGTTTAATTTTTTTACTTTAAATTTTTTAAGAGAACAAAATCTTGCCTGTTCTAATGATTCTAATGTAGAAGTTTATAGAACCATTCAGCTTTAGGGTTGGCAGTTAAATGCCAGTTTAATCTTCAGAAGGTCACTGTACTTTTTGGAAGGCGTACATTTAGAACTTGTTCAGCCAGTGATTCCTGGTTCATTATTGGAAAAGTGAGTATGACTCAGGGTTACATACTCAGTGTAGAAAATGCAAAGGACATACAGAAATATTTTCTATTTTCAACTCTCTTGTTAAAACCAAAAATTTTAGGTAGCTATCCTAGCTACTTTATGAGTCTGAAATCTGAGAATCGTGGTTTCAAAATAGCCTGAGCAGGAAAGTCAGTATACATATCTCCAATTAACTACCAAAGAAGACAGAAGTAGAACTGTGGCTCAAGTGGGAGAGTGCAAAAAGGTCAGAGACAATGCCCAGGCCCCAAGTTTAACCCCAGGACTGGCACAATAATAAATAAATAAAATATATAATAAAAAATTATAAGTATAATACATCTTGATCAATGTCTTTCTCCCTCACTTTCCTGATTTGTGGCATTAAATATGCTTTGTACAACTACTTAAAGATAATAATAAAGGTGTAAAAATGAGGAGTAAAATAAATTCTTTCTCCTTCCTCTTCTCCTCTCCTCTCCTCTCCTCTCCTCTCCTCTCCTCTTCTCTCCTCTCTCTCCCTCCCTCCCTCCTTCCCTCCCTTCCCTCCTTCCTTCCCTCTTTCCTTCCTTCCTTCCTTCCTC
>NW_012267275.1:3082076-3285192 GCF_000151885.1 Dipodomys ordii | reverse complement strand
AGAGGAGAGGAGAGGAGAGGAGAGGAGAGGAGAAGAGGAAGGAGAAAGAATTTATTTTACTCCTCATTTTTACACCTTTATTATTATCTTTAAGTAGTTGTACAAAGCATATTTAATGCCACAAATCAGGAAAGTGAGGGAGAAAGACATTGATCAAGATGTATTATACTTATAATTTTTTATTATATATTTTATTTATTTATTATTGTGCCAGTCCTGGGGTTAAACTTGGGGCCTGGGCATTGTCTCTGACCTTTTTGCACTCTCCCACTTGAGCCACAGTTCTACTTCTGTCTTCTTTGGTAGTTAATTGGAGATATGTATACTGACTTTCCTGCTCAGGCTATTTTGAAACCACGATTCTCAGATTTCAGACTCATAAAGTAGCTAGGATAGCTACCTAAAATTTTTGGTTTTAACAAGAGAGTTGAAAATAGAAAATATTTCTGTATGTCCTTTGCATTTTCTACACTGAGTATGTAACCCTGAGTCATACTCACTTTTCCAATAATGAACCAGGAATCACTGGCTGAACAAGTTCTAAATGTACGCCTTCCAAAAAGTACAGTGACCTTCTGAAGATTAAACTGGCATTTAACTGCCAACCCTAAAGCTGAATGGTTCTATAAACTTCTACATTAGAATCATTAGAACAGGCAAGATTTTGTTCTCTTAAAAAATTTAAAGTAAAAAAATTAAACTCCAAATTCATAGGGCAACATTCAGAAATACTTTACTAATTATTTGTTATACTTTATAGAGATTGAGGAGAAGACTGGGTCTGAAAAACTAAATTATACAGTATTTTGAAATTAGTAGGCAATTTCAGCCTGCCTTGAAAATGCTTCTCCAGACTGCTCTTCCCTACCCCACTTAGTACCTAGGAAAGCAAAGATAACTATCAGCTTGAAACAAGCAGCAAAGACAAAAATAAATTCACAACACTGCCATTCCATCTTAGATAGTAGGTTTTCCCTCTTAACTCCTTTTCCCTGCCATTTTTGGTTTGGCTAGCCTACTGGTTTTGCCAACGGTTGTGTTTAGTTAGTCTGCTCAGAAGCTTGCTGACTAACAGCTACCTTTATTCTCTTGTCTCTAATTATAATTAACACTGGAAGGATGTTAAAATTATATTCTTTTGTTATAGTAGTTCTGTTTTAATTTTTAATTTGTTTTTTTCATTTCTAAAATATAGTGGTATACTCATGAAGATAACATTTATTTTAATATTTACATTGAATTACGTTTATTGACTAAGAGGTTAATAGAGTAGAAAACTTATTTTCAAAGATATTTAGCTATAATATACACACTTGTTTAAATGCACATTTTAGCCAAGAGTATGTGCAAGCTGGCTCTAGAAATTCATCACAAACTAATCATAATTCAAAGCTATTGTAAATTAACCAGCTTCTCTATTTGTTTCTAATCCCCACTCCCTCCCTCCTTCTTTCCCTCTCTTCTCTCTCTCTTTCCTTCCTTCCTTCCTTCCTTCCTTCCTTCCTTCCTTCCTTCCTTCCTTCCTTCCTTCCTTCCCCCCCTTTTCTTTTTGACAAAGGTTCTTGCTATGTAGCATAGGCTGGCTTCAGAACTCATAATTTTCCAATCTGAGATTCTCTCTGTCTCTCTCTCTCTCCTTCCTTCCCTCCCTCACTCACTCTCTCACCTGGATAAGGGCTCTTAAATAAGCAGAAGTAGTGACTAAATTGACTAAATTGACCATTCATATATGTGTATAGATAGCATATATTATATATATGCATACACACACATATAGCATGAACAGATACCACCACTGGCACCAGCAATACAAAGAGGACCTAGGCCAGAAGATAGGAGGGACTTTGACTAGATTTCTGGGGACACAATCATTTGAAACTGCTTGCTGACCACAGCTTTCCATAGATTCCAGCAAGGGCTATCTCAAGACAAATCTCCAAATATAAGCATTCACTGAGATGCTCACCTTTCATTAAACTGCATCACTTTGGAAAGCATTGATACTAGTATTCTACCTGAAATCTGAAGATACCATAGATACCATGAATTACTTTGCAGTGTTGATTACTGTTGCATTCAATAAACATTCCAACACCAGAAGCAAAATATAACCTTAAGACAAAAGCTAATATAATGTTAAAATTCTAGCTCTTATTCCCAAATGGCATGATCCAACAGGCATTATGTCTGTCAATAAAGTCTGCCATCAGCTGGTACCCATAGCTCATGCCTATAATCTTAGCTACTCAGGAGGTTGAAATCTGAGGATCATAGTTCATAGCCAGCTTGAGCAAGAAAGCCCATGAGACTCTTATCTCTACTTAATCACAGAAAAAGCCAGAAGTGGCACTGTAGTTCAAGTGGTAGAGTACTAGCCTTGAGTAAAAAGGAGTTCAGGGACAGTGCCTAGGCCCAGAGTTCAAGCCTTAGGACTTGCAAAAAAAAAAAAATTCTGCCGTTGATGGCTTTTAAATTTTTGATCCTCACTAAAAACTAAAATTTAGGACATTGTATCATCTCTGTTACAAATAATGTCCCTTTAATAACAGGTTTTTGCTGCTTGAAAAAATAATTTTACTTTGGTTTTTAAGCTTGAAAAGTTATTTTACCTGTCATTGTTACTTGTTATTATTGAGCTATCCTTTACATTTGAACTATAAGCAAGTAATGAGATCTTTATGTATATTATGTATAAGATGAACTTGTGAGAACTTTTTGAAACAAATTAAAATTTAAAGGAAGAAAACCAGAGCAGAACAAACCAAAACAAGAAAAAAAAAACCTTCATAGTATATGTCTAAGCCCCAAATCTTATCTCAAACAACATGTAACACATTGAAGAATGCTGTATGTCACTGATTCTAGTGTATGTGTTTTCTTTTTGACATGTTGGCTCTTTGAACTTACAATGCATGTCTTTACTAGTAGTGCTTATTTTTGTATTACAGTTTATCAGTATTTTATGTGATATAGTATACATACAATCATAAATCTTGAAAGTACTACCATCTTAGATTGATAAGCTGCAACAATACAGTGGAAGTATATAGAATTCCTGTTAAGAGAAATAAAATATTGATATAAGAAAGTATTTCCTGAGCCCATTCTTGACTAACTTGACTATTATTAATTAATAGCCCCATATATTGGCTAACCTAAAAAAATTACAGGGAAAGTATATTCTTACAATCGTGGTTTAAATTGAAAGGGATAAACATATTTTTTAAAAAGTTATCAACTTTGTATTTAGGCCAAAAACACTTTTATAAGTTATGTGTTTAGCAAACAAGTTTAGAAGGAAAGAGTTTTATTAGCTTCAAACTTTAAAACTCACTAGATATGGTTTGAAATATGAATTTTTTTCTCAGGCTAGGAATTTTTAAATCCCTCTACTAAGTAAAGTCTTATAATTTATCCTATATGTAATATAAAAAGCAGACATCTGTTTTATCATTTTGCATATATGTTTCAAGTATTTTTCAGCAATTTCCATTAACATTTAAAAATATTATTTCTTAGACTCCCCATTTAGTTCTCAGGATTCTCATTTGATCCTCATAACAACAGTGTGAAACATGCCTCCATTTTCTAGTGTATAAACCATAGCTTCAAAGTTGCATTGCTTGTTGAAGCTTACAAATTCTTACTTGTTGGAATAGTATTACTTGATGAAGGAGCTTGCCTTAGTTCTAGATTTCTGTTCTCACCCCTGTGATAAATGGGCAGTGAGCATTTTAATTTATTCAAGTTTACAACAAACATTTGTTGAGCATGCCTTGACTAGCAAGGGGAAGAGTGATGGTCAGGAAGACCTCAGAGAAGAAATCATGTTTGACCTGAAGAATATTAAGGAGTTGGTTGGCAAGAGAAGAGGCAAATACTTTTGGGGCTTTAGTTGCAGCATGAACAAAATAGCAAGTAAGTATGGCAAATGACCCCATCTTCCAAAGAAGTTATATGACACCCTGGAGATCAATGTTTCTCATCTATAGGAATTTTTTGTAGGTCTATTATGAAATCTGAAAATCTGGACCTCTTCCCATCCGTCAGTTTTCTTGTAATAGCTAGCTTCACTAATATGAGACTATGAAAATATGCACATATGCAGATACAAGCATGTCTTCTCAGGAGAAAGTTCATAGTTTTCATGAATTTCTTAGTAAGAAATTTTTTATTTTTTGCTGACTCTGGAGTTTGAACTTAGGGCCTCAGCACTGTCTCTGAGCCTCTTTGCTCTCAAGGCCAATGCTCTACCTCTTATGCCACAGTGCCATTTCTGTTTTTTTTTTCTGAGTAGTTTATTGTAGATAAAAGTCTCATAGACTTTTCTGCTGGGGCTGGCTTCAAACCATGATCCTCAACTGTCAGCCCTCTGAGTAGCTGGGATTATAGGCGTGAGCCACTGGTGCCCAGCCCTTTGGCATTTCTTATAGGGGAAAACTACTTCCAAGGATGAATCTCTCTCAATCAATTTTACAGACAATTGCATTAAGACAGCTGACTTTTTTGTCCTTTGCATATAAGGGTGTGGACATTTCCACAGCTTAAATAAAAATTATGCACTTTATTTACCTGTACTTTGACAATGTGAGCTGGGATTTTCTATTCAATTCTCTTTTATTAAAAAAGAATCATAGTCATAATCCAATGGACTAATGTCATTAACATCTAGTAGGTTACAATTTGTAGCTTAAAACACACTGGAGGAGATCATCATCTATTTAAAAATTTAGCCAGGCCATCATGTGGTCAAGATTTGCATTTTAACATGCTTCTCTGGTAGCTGCCTTGATTTATTGTGTGTGTGTGTGTGTGTGTATGGAAAATATGGAAAGGGAAGACTTAATTGGCTCTGGGTTGATTATTTGAGCATTCAGTTGGATAGTGAGCCCATTATTCCCTATTTGAATGATATTCAAGCAGGTTGAGAGAGGAGATATGCATGTTCATGATTGGGATGTGCTGTACTTGAGCTATTCAGAAAACACTCCAACTCCTGTTCCATGGAGATGGAACTGTCCAGGAGGCCTTAGCACTTAGAATGTGGAATCATACAAGCAATTCTAGAGGAAATTTGCTACTGTTTAATTATGCCTGAAATCCAACAAGAAAATGGAAGAGATAGATTTACAATCTCTCTGGCATGAAGCTATATAGAATTTATTTTCAGCTATGATGAATACTGATTTACACAAGAACACTTAATTTATGAATATTATTGCTTTTAATTACTAAGAAGCTCTGTTCCTTAATTTTGTCCACACTAAGAACAATAGCAGGTTAAGGGATATGAGCTATGCATGGTATGTTAAGTTAGTGGAAGAATAGTCAATGGTGAAAAGTAGTCATAATTATAACAGCAACATGATACTGAAAACTCCAAGTGGGAGGAGATCTCATATGATATGACATTGTTTAAGTATAAAATGACAGGCAGAATGAAATACCATATTGTGTATGTTTTCTATGTGATAAATTTAGCAAAGAAAAGAAGAAACAATAAACTTAAAAGTTAGAATACTGGTTTCCCCTGGAAAGGAAAGGCAGGCAGATGAGAAAAGAGATGAACAGATAGGTAGAAAATCATTATTACTAGTTTAGTTCTTGAGTGTCAGGTTAATAGTTCATTATGCCATCAAGCTTCATAACAAACTATATTTATTTGTAGGCTCAAATGTTAAGTGAATTAAAGCTTATCCTCAGTATCATTCATTTTAAATATAATTTTTCATGTTTATGGATTAAATGAGGAAAACCAGAGTACATTTCAATAGTACTCCAAAGCCATGTTATATATATTCTCTAATTGTTCCCAAAAGATATTTTTTGAGATATCGAGTTTAAAAATCCTGGATAAAACAGTAAAGCTTTAAAAAACAAACTGATGAGAAGAATAGAATGGTAGGTTTTGAGAGCATATCTATAGCTAGGCACCAGCCATGTAGCTTTCTAGTCAATTACTTGATAGAATTGCTTTGTCATTTATCAGTGGAAAAAGAAAGGTTTCTCCCTGTCTCTAATCTTTCTCTCCAGTCGAGAGAAGGTACAGGCAGAGGTGCTATCAGCAAGGGTGTGGGAGGGCAGGCCATCTTTATTTCTGAGTTAACACTTGACATTTTTCGAGCAGTGAGTTTGTGAAATGGTTTCAGGGAAGAAAAGTCCAATCTGGGAAGGATAGATTAGGGGAATTGAAGTTGGCAGTTAGTTGAATTTAAAATGATGCAGTTTTAGGGGGTTAGTGTAACAAAACTCAGGATTCAATATAGAACTGATTAAGAACTAAATTGGGCACACACAGTATAGGTTGATGAGTATGCTGCTATGCAAAATGAAAAATCCTTTGTAATAGTTAGAAAGCTCAAAGTATTTATAATCACTCAATATTACATTAGGCATATCTTATTTTAGAGAGCAAAATGTAGTCATATTTATGAATGTGGTAATAATCTACTAATCAGTACTATGGTCTTTTTAAAATTCATTTGAATGATTTTCAGTTTTCTCAGTTGTATTGATAATTTATGAAACTGAGTCTTCACAGTTTAGAAAAGAAGATATTTGGGAGTGTTTATCCACCAAACAGTAAGATGATGTTGTCTTAGATTGCCACAGCTGTCTGAAAGTTCTGTAGTAAGCTATAAAGGAAAACTTTGTGCTAAGGATTCTTGGTGATTTGTTGGTTGTTGTTTTAAAAGAAGATAGTGTTCTGTTCTTCCCTTATAGAACTTGAAGAATAAGATAATCATGAACCCTGGACTATATTTTGGAGAAAGTCTTATGTTTCGCATTTTCTGATTCTTTAAAAGAGAAAGAAAAATAATTTTTTCTTCTTTTAAAGTGGTTTAAACTGATTGACTCATGAATGGCAATTAGTCATAGTGATAACCTGTAATATAATTGACAATTCTTCTGCAACCCTCATTGTTTCAGTTTGCAAATCAAAGTGAATGACCATTGTAGAATTATATAAAGTATATATGTAAGTAAATTATATAAAGTATATATGTAAGTAAAGATGAGAAGCATCCCTAATGGTAAAAAAAAAGAAATGGATTTCTCTCTGTGTGTCTTTCTCTTTCTCTCTCTGTGTCTCTGTCTGTCTGTCTGTCTGTCTGTCTCTCTCTCTCTCTCTCTCTCACACACACACACACATACACACATACAAACACACACACATTTTTTTTTTTGCCAGTCCTGGGGCTTGAACTCAGGGCCTGGGTGCTGTCCCTGAGCTGCTTTTGCTAAAGGCTAGCACTCTACCACTTGAGCCATAGCACCACTTCTGGCTTTTTCTGAGTATATGGTACTTAGGAATTGAACCCAGGGCTTCATGCATGCTAGCCAAGCACTCTACCACTAAGCCACTTTCCCATCCCACACATATATTTTTAAGATTGCATTGACAGCATGTTTATTGATTTTGTTATATCCTGCTTTTAAGCATATATCATAAACATCTTCCTATCATAAAAGATATTTTCAAGTAGCTGCCTAGCATTTTATTGTGTGGATATATTACCATTTATTTAGCCATTCTGTTATGAAACAATTTCTGTGCAGAAATAATAATAATCTTATATACAAATTTTATGCATAGACTTTTATTTCCATCTTTTTTTGAGGAAAGATTCTTAGATGTGTAATTTATTAGGTCAAGGTAGTAATGGCTTTCACATTTAATTATTATTATTATTTTTAACTGATGGCAAGGAATTTTTATTCCAGTTATGGTAAACACCACTTTTTAAAAATGATACATAGAATAAAATGTACAGGTAAATTTTGAATATAGAAAGTTCTAAAAGCTCACATTGCATTTTAGTCTGTCTTTCTTTCCTTCTTCCTTTCTTTCTTTTTCTTCCTTCCTTTCTTTCTTCCTTTTTTTTTGTCAGTCGTAAGTCCTGAACTCTGGGCCTGGGCACTGTGCCTCAGCTCTTCAGCTCAAGGCTGGCTCTCTACCATTTGAGCCACAGCACTACTTCAGTTTTTTCTGCTTATGTGGTGCTGAGGAATTGAACCCAGGGCCTCATGCGTGTAAGGCAAGCGCTCTACCACTGAGCCACCTTCCCAACCCTTATTTTATTTTTTTAATTTACTTATTTTGTCAGTACTGGGGCTTGAACTCAGAGCCTGGGCACTGTCTCTTGGCTTTTTTGCTCAAGGTTGGCACTTTACCACTAGAGCTACAACTCCCCTTCTGGCTTTTTTGGTGATTAATTGGAGGTAAGAGTCTCATGGACTTCCCTGCTGGGTTCAAACCTCAGTCCTCAAATCTTAGCCTCCTGAGCAGCTAGGATTACAGGCATGAATCACTAGCTCCCAGAATCACATTTTCAATCACTGTCACTGAATTTTGCTCCCCACTCCCCCCACCATACACACACTGCCCACCCTACTATCCCCAAGAGTACCACTACTGCTATTTCCATAGCATTCTGGAAGTGTCTGTCACAAGGTACTTTCCCTGACCAATATTGAATGCACATTTTTTCAGATTTCAAAATTAGTCATTCAATAATGTTTAAAAGCTGACAGTATAATTTTCTTGGTAATATCTGGCACAGCAAAACTTTTCAGTGTTTTAAGATATGACGTTTCATCGATATTCTACTGTCTGCATCTGATGTTGCCAGGAGTGGTTTGAGTTCTTTTATCTTACTCATGTTTCTCCTAATACAGTGAAGAGAGTTTTTATTTTTAATTCATAAGTATGACTCTCTTTGGGATAATTACCCTATTTTACTATTTTTTAAATAATTATATTATTTACCTAAATTTTGATATATTTTGCTTCTTTAACTTTTTTCTGTATCATGGTTTATGGTACTAATAATTCAACCTGTCTGTTTTTCTACCTTCATGTTTAGATGACTGTCATCTCTAAAAACACGTCTCCTCCTCTTTTTTCTCCTTCTCCTCTTTCTTTTAAAACAAGACAATGAAATGAATTACTAGCCAGAGGATAAAATGTTTTACTACTTAATATAGTTCTTTTGGCCTAGAGGGATTGTATGGTACCTCCTAGCAAAATTAAATAACTATCTAGTAGATAATTAAGGACAAGTTTTGTGAGATAGGCCCAGCTGTTGTCACCTTCACTTATAATCTTATCCACTTGAGAGCTGGAGATCTGGAGAATTTTGAATCAAGGCCAGCCTAGACAAAAGGTTCAGGACACCCCATCTCAACCAAGAACATGGAAGCATGCACTGTCTTCCTCCCTACCTAGAGAAACACAAATAGGAGGATTGCACTCCAGGCTGGTCCCAGCATATAAAATGAGAGCCTATCTCAAAAATAATCTATGCAAGCTGGGCAATGGTTGTTCATGTCTGTAACCCTAGCTACACGGGAGGCTAAGACCTGGAAGATGGTGCTTTGAAGTCAACTCAGGCTGAAAAGTCTGTGGGACTCCATCTCCAATTAATGAGCAAAAAGCGAGGCTAGAGATGTAGCAAGTAGTGGAGGGTTGGCCAGACAACCAAGTGGGAGGACCCTGTGTAATATTTGCCCCTTTTCCATGGGTTCTTTTTATTACATGAAGAGCTTATCAAAGACCAGCTATACAAGTCCTAGAAATCTTTTTCGTTCTATATTTCTTACACACGTAAGTCAACTTATCTGAGAGGTTTAATGATCCCTCTTATTTACATTAGACCTGCCAGGTCCCTTAGAAATCAGGACTGTACTTTCTAATTTAGCTCTTGATGTGCTGTGTATATCAATAGCTGTGAAATCAGAAATAATTTTGCTTTATAACTTTTAGTTGAAATAATTTTGCTCTATAAGCATAAAGGAAATTAGCAAGTGAATTTAACTTAAGGTATCAAATAGAAATAAGTTCTTTTGGAATAGATTCCACAACAGAAGTGTATTTTCAGATCAGATACTTGGGGAAATATTGGTAAAAATTATAATATTACAAGCATTGCTCACTTTTAGAGGTAATTACAGCTTTGACCTAAGGGAAAAAACTTACAAATTTTTAAAAAATGTTATTATTTATGAAGATTGAATGCTTTAAAGTAACACGCTGTGGTTCCCATGAGAACCCTTAATTCTATTTTCTTTGCTTCTTTGTTGTGCTGTACCTAGTATCCGGGGCTCTCTGGGGCTCCGAAGGCAGCATATTTTTTGTACATAGGACACTTGGGAAGCAGTGTTTGCTACCCTTCCCCAGTAGCAGCAGGCATCTGTAATTTTTCAGCCTTCCATGGAGACTTGTTGTGGCTGATTCACTTCTGTATCTTTTCTTTCTGTATTTTGGGTTTGGGACAATTAGAAATATTGCTAATCTTTTTATTGTTTTCCCAGATTGCTTCTTTGGCTTCCATTTACAGTAATGTTAAAAAACATTATCCTAGAAGACCTGTTATTCCTTCCTTTTGTAAATACCAAGAATTCACCATATAGTAGAGCCCACTTTTGATTATCCTCAAGGTGCTTGTTACCATCTTTACCCACTTGAAAATTTAAAAATCAACCACATCATTATGCTAAGGAAGGCGTGTGCGTGCTTGCAGCAGATAGGTCAGGAGCTTCCCAATATTGTTCTTATCTCATCAGGGCAAATTTTTAGCACCTACTCTGTGCATTATTATGTCAAGCACCTTTGGTAGAGCATCTCTAGGCTTCACCATAGTCATAGGAGGCATAATATTATTATCTATATTTTACTGGGAAGAACGCAAGGGTTGCTCAGGCTAGTTACTTACCAAGAAAACACAAATGGGAGGCACTGGAGCTGAAGCAGGAAATTGGTCAGACATTACATGTGCTTGGTTTCCTTCCTTCCTTCCTTCCTTCCTTCCTTCCTTCCTTCCTTCCTTCCTTCCTTCCTTCCTTCCTTCCTTCCTTCCTTTCTTTTCTTTCTTTCTTTTCTTTCTTTCTTTCTTTCTTTCTTTCTTTCTTTCTTTCTTCCTTTCTTCCTTTCTCCTGTATGATTTTTATTGTAAAAATACTGTACAGAGGAGTTACAGTTACATGAGCAAGGTGATGAGTAAATTTCCTATTGAGCATTGTTGCCTCCTCCTTTGTTTTCCCCCTACCATTCCTTCCCCCCCCCGCACTAGTCCAACCCCCCTCCCCGAAGTTGTAAAGTTCATTTTCAACATAATATTTTGTACAACTCATTGTTACAATGGGTCAACCTGTGTCCTTATTTAAGCATTTTGGTTTTTTTACCCTTCCCCTCTCTGAATTAGAGAAGTATATATACAAGATGCAGGGCACTGACATCAAATACAGTGAAAACAGGGGTTATACCATGGGGGAAGAACATACAAAGAAACAAAAAAAATCACATGGTACATTATAAATACGTTAGAAACAATAGCAAGAAAGAAAAAGGGATATTTGTGTCCCTATCTTGGGGTTCATTTCACTTATCATCATCTTATATGGTCATATGTACATAGCTTTTGGCCTTTTCTGCTTTTTTTGGTCGGTTGTGAGGCTTGAACTCAGGGCCTGGGCTCTGTCCTTGAGCCTCTTTGTGCTCAAGGCTAGTGGCTCTACCACTTGATTCACAGTGCCACTTTTGGTTTTTGAGTGTTTAATTGGAGATAAGAGTCTCATGGGGACTTTCCTGCCCAAGCTAGCTTCAAACTGCAATCATCAGATCTCAGTCTCCTGAGTAGCTAGGATTACATGTGTGAACCACCAGCACTCGGCTCCTTTTCACCTGTATATAAAAGAAAACTTCATATTATTTTTTTTCTCAAAGTGCTGAAGGAGGTCAATTTATTTTTCTTTTCAGTTGGAAGAATTGCTTTTAATTTCAAAAAACATTGATAGGGTCATAGATATACAAGGTCTATATCTAGTTTTCATCTGTGCCCAGCAAGGAGGCCAATTTTAAGCTTCATAACTAAAAAAAAGACAGTGTAATATCTGGGCCCCATTTTCAATGTTAGTGTCCTCCAAAAGTTTGGCACTAATTCCCATCCAAAAAAAAAGTGACATGCAAAGATGCCTTTTAATAACACATTCTTTCATAATTTTCATTTAAGATCCGACTACAATATTACTAAAATAATATCCCATGGTTGCTGCAGGTCTTGCAGTTTCTGCTTCCTTAGCATAGACCTTGGCTGTGGGCTTTTGTCCCCAGAGATTTTATGATGTTGTCACAATGCCTGCCTCCCAGCCTCAGTCCCTCATCTCCCATTTCCTCAACCAGAGCAGTTCTGACTACTTGTAATGTGTGTTGGATTTCCCATATGAGTAATTTTCAAAAAAGCATTCTGTATAGCTTTTTAAAAAGGGTGTAAGGAGCTTACAATTAATTGATTTTGAGAAACAGAATTAAGAGCTAAATATGCTTCTAAACCTGCATAGAAATATTCTGCAGAGTTCTTGATTTTTGCCATTCTAACTGGAGTGAGGTGGTATCTCAATGTTGTTTTGATTTGCATTTCTTTTATGGCTAAGGAGGTTGAGCATTTCTTCATGTGTCTATTGGCCATCCTTCTTTCTTCTTCAGAGAAGTTTCTCTTTAAGTCTTTCGCCCACTTGTTTATTGGGAAGTTGTTTCTTTGAGGATTTGTTGTTGGGGGATTTAATTTTTTGAGTTCCAAGTATATTTTAGATATGAGACCCTTGTCCTTTGTATGGCTAGTAAAGATCTTCTCCCAATCCGTGGGCTTTCTATTGATCTTGCTAGCTATGTCCTTTGCCATGCAGAAGCTCTGCAACTTAATCAAGAACTCTAACAACATCAGATGCTGGAGGGGATGTGGACAGAAGGGAACCTTACTTCATTGTTGGTGGGAATGTTAACTTGTTCAACCACTTTGGAAAGCAGTATGGAGGTTCCTCAAAAGACTCCACATAGAACTCCCCTATGACCCAGCAATTCCACTTTTGGGCATTTACCCAAATGTTTACAAACAAGACCACACTAAAGCTACCAGCACAACTATGTTTATTGCAGCATTATTTACCATAGCTAAGATCTAGAACCAACCCAGATGCCCCTCAGTAGATGAACGGATCAAGAAAATGTGGTATATATACACAATGGAATTCTATGCCTCCATCAGAAAGAATGACATTGCCCCATTTGTTAGGAAATGGAAAGACTTGGAAAAAATTATATTAAGTGAAGTAAGCCAGGCCCAAAGAAACATAGGCCCCATGGTTTCCCTTATTTGCAATATCTAGTATATGTATGAGTCAAGCGGAAAAGGTCAGATAATGTGATGTTAGGAAAATGAACCCTTAGATATGTATTTTAATGTTTTTTTTCTTTCATGCATGTGTTTCTAACGCATTTATAAGATTATTTCTTTGTTGCTTTGTATGTCCCTCCCCCACAGTATAACCCCTGCTTTCACTATATTTGATGTCAGTATAACTTGTGGAGGAGATGGGGAAAAACAAGTCATTTAAGGATACAGGTTGACCTGTTGCAACAATGAGAAGTACAAGTTGTCATGTCCATAACGAGCTTTACAATGTCAGTGCGGGGAGGGGGGAGGAGGATTGGGACTGGGGCGGGGAGGGGGGAGGCTGGGAAGGGATGTGAAGGGTAAACAAAAGAGGAGGCTGCAATGCTTGGTAAGAAATGTACGCATTATCCTGCCCATGTAATTGTAACCCCTCTGTACAGTATGTTCACAAATAAAATAAAATAAATAAAATAAAAAAAAGAAATATTCTGCAGACTTAACTGTTGTTTATCTTACAGATGTTGATTGGTATAGTCTGAAACCGTGTGTTTTGCAAAATCTAGGGTCTGGGCCACTTTTCAAAACCCCTGTTGATCTTGAGGATAACTCTCATCTTTCAAGTCTCACTCTTACCAGAAGGTTTACACAACTACTTTTGACTGCCAAGCACGGATCCTAGGCCCTCTGGTGTCTGCCAGTAGTTCTTCCTGGCATCACACATGACAGTGTTCCTCCAGTCTAAAGAACAAGAAAGGAGAAGAGTAGCAATAATTTGGAAGTTGCCAGTCATACTTAAAATATTTTTTTCTTGTAGAATTCAGGTTTGGGTTTTGTTTCTGAGAATCAAACTAGTTTAACACAACAACAACAAAGCCCTGCTTCTTGACCAGAGCACTAAATTTAGAATTTTTTTTAGTGTGGTCTCCCTAAGTCCTTTAAAACATCAAGTGGTTTTAAAGAGGTCAGACTATATTTTCAAATGGAATTTGGTGGGGCAAAAGTATTTCTACATTTTAATAAAGATGAAATATAGTTTTAAAAAAGAAAAGCATGGAATATAAGTTTAAATCCCACAAGCCAAACAAGCCACTTGGCCCAGGTTTGGAAGCTAAATATAGTATAAGAAAGATCAGAAACTTTCTCATCCTGACATTTATACATGTGGACTTTTCCTCCTTTCATTTTATTGGTATTTACCTCTTTTAGGAGTTGTAGATGTCAATAGAGTCTTTAATCTATTTCAAATGCATTTAGAATACTTTTATAAAGCACCTTTTAAGTGAATTTAATCCAGTTTTAAGTTTCTTCATGTAAATCTAGCAGATATTTATTATTTACTATGTCCAAAGGACCATGATCCTTGCTTCCAAAGACCTCAGTCTACTAGAGAGAAAGACACATAAATAGTTATTCAGTATTCCATGAAGGGAAGGGAGCAATAGAGAGAAGAAGGGACAGTGAGGACCCAGAAGATGGTTCTAAAAACCCATCATGCCAGGGAAGGAAAGGCTCCCCAAGAGAGGGAAAAGCCTTGAGTTGATTGGTTTATAGAAGATTGATTAGTACTCATTAAAAATCAAGTAGGATGCAGATCAATGCATTCTAATATTCATTGGCAGAGGATTCCCAAGGTGGAGGGTGTAGTGGCAAGAGTGTTGTCTGCTAAGAAGGGAATTTTGTATGTTCTATAAAAGAGCTTAGGCCTACTAAGTATAAGTAAGAGAGCAGTATAAAAAAATAAATGATACTTGGGCATGACATAGCCAGAATTGGTAATTTAGTTCATTTCTAAATTGATTCTGTAGATCTGTAGATCTAAGTGTAGAGTGTTTGCCAGGCATGTATGGGTTTGATTCCTCAGTACCACATAAGCAACAAATAAATAAAAATTTTTAAAACTTGATTCTATGAAGTGACTAGTTAAAAAAATGAAAATAAAATGCAGCTTTATGATAGAGTTGGTGATCTCAATGGAAGATTTTGGGTTTTGCCACCAAAGAAGAATGTAGTCTAGCCATAACTAATTTTGAACAAGTTAATTAGATTTTTCTCAGCAGCCCTCTCACTGTTCTTCCAAAAGCTACTTTGAGTTTTACTTAGTTGGCATTCTTTTTTTGTTGTTGTTGTTTTGTTTGGGTTTTATTTTGTTTTGTTTTGAGGCAGGGTCTTACTATATAGCCTAGCTAGAATGCCTTATGTAGCCTAGACTGACTTAAACTTCAAGATCCTCCTGCCTCAGCCTCCCAATCAAGTGCTGTGATTACTGATGTGTACCACTATACCTGGCTTCATTTATTTTCAAACAGAAGCTTTTATTCTTTAATACTAAAAGGGTCATTTATTTTTTTTCCTCTGGTAGAGTATATCTAGTATTTATTATTTACATCTTTCTACTGCCAATAACTGTCATCCCCCTTCTTTTCCTGAAATACCCAGCTGCCACCCAACTTACACCTAGCCACCTGCTTGGGTTTCTTTTACTAAAGAATTTTTAGCCATGAAGCTAAAAAAATGACTCATAATAAAACTTACCTTGAAACTCCACTATAGTTCGTGAAACTAGTATTGGTCAATTCTATTTAAAAAGAAGACATGCACTCAGCTAATACATTGAGGGATTCAGTTATTTAAGTTGTATATTATTGTATATAAGAAAAGTGTGTCTGTGTCTGCTACTCATTATAGCAAAACATGTTAGAATCTTTTTTGCTTTGCTTTGTTTTCGTGCTACTCCTCAGGGCCTCAGTGCTGTCCTTGAGCTTTTGTGCTGAAGGCCTGCACTTTAGCACTTGAGCCACAGCTCCACTTTTTGGTTTTCCAGTGGTTAATTGGAGATAAGCGTCTTATGGACTTTCCTGCTCCAGTTGGCTCAAACTGTGATCCTCAGATCTCAGCCTCCTGAGTAGCTAAGATTACAGGTGTGAGCCACCAGCACCTGGCAAGGATTTTTTTTAATATTCAGTAATATATTTTAGAAATGTAAACAATGCCTAAGACAATAAAACTTAATTAATATTGTGAAATAAATTAATTAAATGTCAGTTAATCAAAATTATCTCATTGGACACACCAACATTTTTTAAAATGACTGGTTTCCTATTGGAAATGAACTTTACAACTTCAGGGGATGGGGAACTGGAGGGGAAGGGAAAGTGGGAGAAAAATGAGAGAGGGGATAACAATGTTAGACAAGAAATGTACTCATTACCTTACGTATGGAATGTAACCCCTCTGTCCATCACCTTGACAATAAAATTAAACTAAACAAATGACTGGTTTCCTCTTAATAATCATATTAAGAAAGCCAAAAAATGTATGGCAGGGATTTTTTTCCATTTAAATTGCATAGGAACATGAGCATATTTGATTTTTTAAAATTTGTACTTTAATTCCAAAAAAGGTCATCATTTACTTATAATTTGACCTAAAAATAGTTTTAAAATGCTTTCATCAATGTTCTCTCGAAGATGGGTGTAAATTTAAAGGCCTGCATTAGGGTTAGGCAAGTGTCTTATTTTTTCAAACATAAGTCAGTGTAGGACATGCTCTGTAATCCAGAATTGCTTCAGAAATCTTAGTACTGCATCTAGAGGGGCTACATGAATAATAATAGGAAAAGCTTTTCTACTTTACTATTTACTTCTGTATCATATAAGCTTGCTAAAGAAGAACACAAACATACTTACATTGTCCTAAATTCTTTATTATAACTGCTACATGACCTGAAATTTTGAATAACTACCAATATTTCTCTTTGTGTTTCATGAACTGAACATTTTATACATCTCAATAAAGTATCTGTCATATAAAGTTCCAGCTATTTCTATCATATGTCAGAATTATTCTACCTCCTCAGCTGCTCTTCGCTTTCATCAGGAATGCATTGCATCTTCCTGTTGTTTCAAGAATATGATTTTATTTCTTTCTTATTTCTTACCCCACCTGCCCCCAACATTGGTTTGCACATCTGGACTGACAGGAGAAACTATTTTTGTTCTAACCCTTTCATGTTGAGCTGGTTTAAAAAATAGGACTTGTGGCTTTCAGGTTGAAGTTTCTATTTTCTATTCTGATTCTAGGTTATCTGTTCTGCCCCTGATTTGTACAATTTGAATAGTACATGCAAATATATATCTCTAGCTAGACTATTTTCTAGATTGCCAGGAAATCAGTATCTTCAAGACTGTGGACAAAATTGTAGGACAACAGAGAATTCTGTTAAGCTTATAACTAACTTTAATATACAGTCTATACATTGTGTGGTTAAACAATAGATCTCTTCAGTAGTAAGCATTAGGCTGGCTTTCTGAGATACTGGTGGGATGAAGAGGTGAATTCTTTGATCACAATAGTTGGGAAACATCTTCTTAGCTGCAAATATCTAAAACAAAGAGAGTCATCTTGTTTGATGGCATTTCTCAAAATTATTTAATGATAGAATCTCCTTTTAAAATAAGGACATTTTTTCATCTTGTCTTGGAAATATTGATGGAAAAGACAGTAGACAGCTCCGTTCTAGTCCCATGTTAGATACTATTCATTTTTATTCATTCAACAAATATGTATTGAGTTACTGCTTTGTGCTGTGCGTCATTCATGATGCTGGCAGTATATTCATGGAACACATAAAAGCTCCTGTACTATCAGAGTTTATATTCTAGTGGGGGAAGAAATACTATAAACATGTGTGAGTATGACAAGGTAATCAGCATTTTAAGATGCATATTCAACTAGATGATCCTGGTTTTCCTATGGTTTCAATTTTACCTCAAGAATGGTCATATCAGCCCTTTGTGCCTCTGTCCCTTTTGCCATGTGAGGATGTAAAGTTCAAGGCACCAACTTGGGAAGAGAGACTGGGCCATCAACAGACACTGAACCTTGATTGTGAGCTTCCTAGCCTCCATAAGTATAAAAAAAATAAATTTTTGTACTTTATAAATTTTTAAAAAAGAATTGTCATATCAAACTGTGGTTCTACTGGGTCATGACTACCTCACTGAACATTTATGGTCACCTTAGTAGGAAAGATTGGATATTAATACTCCATAGAATCATTTCCAGGCAAAGAAGAGTTCTGTCATTTAATCATTTGTCTTATCCACCAAAAGACAAAAGTATTTGAGTAATTTTTAAACATATTGGTGTCATTTTAAACCTAACATATACTTCAATCCAGTGTTGAAAGGAAGTATTTGACTTAGAGGTAGGAAATCTCTGCATTAAAGGCACCAGCTACTGTTAAGCTGATATTATTATAGATATATGTGAAAGTTGCAGCCATGTGCACATTGGACTTCTACCCTAGATCCCCTGTAAATAGCAGGTCTGTGACTAGATGTTGAAATGACCTTTCAGACAATATTCCATTGCTACATGCCTGAGCTTGCATCTCAGAATAATTAGAAGCTTTGACTTATACATCTTGGTATACAGTGTTTATGTTGATTACAAATGTCTGAAAGTTTCCTGAAACTTTGTCTTTGTGGCTTCTTATCAAAGACAGACTGGAGTTTGGGAGGAAGGTTGTATGTGGATTGTGGTCCTAAGCCTTTGATTTTTAGTCTCTCATTTTGAAATGAAAATTAAAATCTGCTTTTCCAGTTGCCCAGACATGGTGATATACTTTTAAACCCTTTATCTTGATTTGGAATCACACAGTCCTTAACACTTTCTAAGTGATATTTCATTCTCAAAGTACAGATTAGAGTCAAGTATTACCTGCATTAATATCTAAGTATACCCTCAAGAATGAAATGAAAATAGCACTTATGTTTCTAGCTGGTAAGTATATATAACACTTTGGCCCACAGGTGGGCAAGCAAGAGATTTACTGAAAAGAACAGGTTGTACATGACAATTAGAGTAGGTAGGGGACAGAAGGACATCACAGCCAAACTATGGGAAAGTCAGCGTAGACAAGAGCCTGTGAGACTATGGAAGGCCACATGTGGGTGGGCCTTTTCAAGACTGAGATCCAGCTTCAGAAGAACCTCGAATCTGCATCACTTTTATGCTGTGTAGCCACTGTCCCACAGCTTGTCTAGATAGTCTTGTCTTCCAAATAGTCACAAAACTTTGTTTTAAGAAGTAACCTTCACATTTATGGGATTCAAGGGAGGAGAGTAATGAAAATGTACTACTTCATTGTCCAGAATCACTTTTTAAGGACTGAGCAACTATCTGAGAGGAAACTGAAAAGCAAATGCACACACAGGATTCACAGATAAGAATCTTTAGTCATTCTGTGGTGGTTCGTGTGCACTTATCTTTTATGCTTTTCAAATTACTCTGCTTGTCAGGTATGAAACAGGAATAAGTGTCTCAAATAAGTTAAAATGGCTCCTTTCCAATGGAGAGAGAAAGAATGAGAAAATTTAGTCATTATATTCAATGTACATTACGTAAAAAATGGACTATGTAACCTGAGGGCAAGGACGGGAGGGGGGAAATGGGAGAGAATGTGCTATATTTGCTTTTAGAATAAACAAAACTTCATTTCTTTTTTATCTGATCCTTTCCTATTCCTATTCATTACACATTTGAGCTAAAAACTAAAAATTAGACTACACACACATATTTTTAGAATTTCAGTACAGATTACAGTCACTCTTTTAAAATGGGAAAAAAAATAGAGTCTGCTTTTTTTAAATGCACGTTACATCTGGCACATGCAAGTCTTCCATAAAGGTTAAATTCCAGTGTATTGTCCAAACCCAGATGCACAAAAGGAAAACCTTAGACCTAACTACTAAAGCAAAAACCTGACACAATCTCCTCAAGCAGGTACTGAGATCAAGATGGAGGGCCAGTAGGAAAGAAAGATGCTAGTTAAAGGAATTGTGAGGGGATTTCATTCAAGAGTCCATACCTTTTTCCTTCCTGTCTCCCTTGTCTCCCCAGCCTTAGAAAGGCTTTAGGCCATGGTGAATATCCTTTTTGTCAACAGGCCTCTACTCTTTTCAGCAGGCAGAAGCTGACCTCAGTGTGCTTATAGAACAGCATGCAAATGGATTTTATTTAGATTCTCTGTGTTCCACACAGGCATTCCTTTTACTCCTGCTCTCCCAACTGCTAAAGATGTTGCCAGGATGTGTGGCAACTAGGCATGGAGTTTGCTCACCCAGTTAGACAGCCTGATAAGTACCTACAGATAGAATAAATTAAGACTTGTTCACAAAATGTGGTAACATTTTAGAACTGGGGGAAATTTGGGAGGTTAGAGAGTAACAGCAGAGCCTCCACAAGGTATTATTTCTAGAGTTGACAATAAATGTAGAGGCTTGTTTCTTGAAGAATTGAGACTAATTTAAAATAAGGAGCAAAAAAAAAAGTTGTCTAAATTCATGGATAATGAAACCAGTGTGGATTATTATCTAATACTCAGAATCTTCAGTGAAATTTGAGCTTTCTGTTCCATCCAAGCAAGTGTTTCTAATCTTTTTTGAGAAGATATTTCCCTTACTCTCTTCTTGTTCATATTCACTCACTCCTTATTGTATTCCCAATATTACAGTTGTCTCCTTTCTTACCTTCATTTTTTTAATTTTCTGCATTGAAAATGGGGGTTCTAAATTTTAAGTGTAGGTCAATGAGCATTTTTAGCTTGGTTAACTCACAGGGTAACTTCTACAAAGACTAGCTCACTTGCCCATTCACAAGTATGCCAATACACATCAACTAGTTATCTCTGGTCCTTGATGTTCCAATGATAGCAAGGAGAGATTTTTTTTCGAAGAATGAGTATTATAAAACACTTTCCCTTCCCTACTTGTCTACTAAGTTATTAAAATTCTGTTTGAGGCTGGAGGGTAAAAATTCACATTTTATGTAATTGCCGAGAATCCTATTCATTTAACATCACCTGATACCATGGTGGCTCCTTCTTTAAAAAAAAAAAAAAAAAGGCAGGTGCCAAGTAAACAGGAGCAGTTGAAGGACAGTAAGAAGATTCTCAATTGTTCACACAAGTTTACTGCCTTCCAGCCATACTCCAGGAAATGTACTTGATGCAAGGCCTCAGTCACCTAGAAAAATCCTGTTCCTTTGTTCATGGGATTTCCCACTAGTTAGGGAAACCAAAACTTGAGCAACACAGCAGCAAATACATCTGCAGGTTCCACAGTGTTGCCTGGGGTTCAGCCTGGGAGTGGCCTGCAGAATCTTCTCTGTAGGCTTCTGACCCTGTTGTATAAACATGAGGATGAATCAGGGAATCATGGGGCTAAAAGAAACACCCCAACTGCATTTTGCTCATGAATATAATTATGGAGTTACCCTTGTTATGCTAATTATTCTTTAGAAGTTATACTGTAAGAAGCAAGAATTAAAATGGGTTTTTATTAAGAATGCAAAAGAATGGAAAATGAATTGTATTTCAGAGACTATTTTAGTACCTAGAAGCTATTAGGCAGAAGATCGTATCAGCCAAAGATAAGTTACTTATGTGTCTTAAATGAGCAAGAACTTTTTTTAAAGCAAATTCATTTATTACTGATCCATGTGAACTATAGACATTTCCTAGTTTGAAATTAACAGGATTCCTCTTATAAGTATTGAGCAAGAAAAATCACTGACAAGGGAAGAAAATGGAAATAAAAATGTGATGCGTTGTAGGCATTCTTGATAGAGTACATGAATTATTTGACCATTTAAATGCTGTGCTCTAAAGACATGTATCAAGAGGGCTATAAAATGGTTGACTTGAAAAACCAGTAAGTCAGAAGATTAGAAGATCTTCTGTGGCAAATCTGTAATTTGAGGTGTTTCTCTTTTCCCCACTTTTAGCTTGTCAAAATTCCCAAAAATGATCCCCTCAATGAAGTACATAACTTTAACTTCTATTTGTCAAATGTGGGCAAAGATAACCCTCAGGGCAGTTTTGACTGCATCCAGCAAACATTCTCCAGGTAAGTGCTGCTCCAGGTATGCTAAAGGTCAGATTTTATTTGAGACTTTCTAAAAATTAATGAAGTACTTACTAGCCATTCCCTAAATATTTGTTGAATTGAGCTACATGGATTTTATTACTAAAATACTAAGCACCTAATATATACTAGAAATTGTGTTTGTCACTGGGGCACATACAGCTGAAAAAAGCTAAGGTTCTTGCACTGAACAAGGGTTTTTTCAGGTAGAGAAAATATATAACCAGTAAAATTTAAATTAATATTTGAGGGCTTGTTTTTAAAGGTTTTGTTCATTGAATTTAAATAAGTGTCTTATACTCCACTCAAGGCTTAAACACAAAAGAAAAGGAAGGATATATACATATATATATATACATATACATATATATCTCCATTTTAAGATTTTTTTTAAAAGCTCCATTTCACAACAGCCTGGAAGCTTCTATATTAACCTTAATATTGCATACCCATCTCCTGATTTAAAAAATAAAATAAAAAGAAGAAAGAGGAAGAAGAGAAGGCAGAGGAGGAATACAAGAATATAAATTTATATTACTTTGATCCTCCAAAAACAATAGCCATTTGTTTCAACTGATTTAATTTGGTTGCCTCTGATTTTTTAAATGGACCCTTGAGCTAGAGGAAGTTTGTTCTGCTCTTGCATAGAGATACTCAGTCCTTGGGGTATAAAACCTTGGCATTGGCCCAGAATACCCATGCCAGTTCATCTTCATTAAAACTATGTAAGGACTTGCGTTTTATAGGAGAAAGAAAGCAAGGCTGAGGTTTAGGCAAGAACAGAAGGCAGGGGTACAAAATAAGACACCTAGCTGAATGAGTCCTAGATTTCTTTTCCCACTTAAGGTGACTAAACAACTTTCTTCTTTACCTTAATCTACTATTCTCCCTAAGTATATACTGATTTTACTTACTGAAAATTACCTGCCTCCAACTTGTGTTTTTAGCCTGATTGCATGTTATCATGTCAAAGGCTATTATAGATTATATAGTCTTATATAGTCTTTTCCCGTGCTATTCACTTTAATGGCTGCAAACTACATGCAGTTATTCATATTTCAGTTGATAAAATCAAGGAAAATTTACAATTCATTGTGCATTTCCACGAACCTCATTTTACAGTCTCAAAAGCTACAAGTAGCTACTTAGTAAACAACACAAATACAGCACATTACCATCATGGCAGGAAATTCTTTTCAACAGCACTGTGATAGATTGAGAATCACCAAGTATAAGAGTGCTTTATGATTGCATAGGTCAACCCTTCGTTTAACACATGACATCCACTGTTACACAGTTGGATTGTTAGTGGCTGGTTAAAAGAAAAAGGGCTCTCTCCTAACACCCAGCCCAGAATTTATATACCACTTGGGCACACCAATATCTAATTATGACACCATCACCTAACATACCTGTCCAGTCCTACCTTCTCACCATCTCTGGATTATACCTACTAACTTTTCTACATTCTTACTTCTCTACATCCCTTCCTACTTGTATTTCTTCAGTAGCTCCCTAATTGATCTTTCAGCTTTCACTCTTGAAATTCCTTCCCCATCTATTCTCCATCCAGACTAATTTCCCAACAGTTCAAATTATTTTCTCTTGTTTTCAGTCTTCATTGTTCAAACCCTTCCTCATCTCTAATTGTCCTTCCTGAATTTCTTTGGCTAAACTGAAAATCTTTCTTATTCCAAACCTGCACAGCTTATGATTACATCTTAGAACTCTTCTATTCCTCCTCATCTTTCTCGACTCATCTTTTTAATCAGGTCAGGAATCACTTCTTCTAGGAAGTCCAAGTGAGGCACCTTTCCTGGGGATCCCTGCTTCTTGACATTTGTCATACTGTTGTAATTGCCAGTTAACTCATCTTTGCTTCCTACCATTAGAGAAAAAGCTCCTTGAAGAAAGGACCACATCTGTCCAGTCCTTGTTACAAACTTGATGTCTCTTAGATTACCTGGTGTGCAGTGCAGTCCCTGGCCAATAAATATCTATTAAAATGTTCAATGAGCTGATTTTTTTTAAAAAGGAGCATTTCCAAAGAACAGTATTATGAAGTTACATTTTTAAAGAATAAACCCTTCTCAGTGTGGTAACAAAGTTTCTTGTAATTCCATTTGGAAATATAAGAAATAAGACTAAAGGTATGGTATTATTTTCATTACTTTTACATTCTACTTTGTTTAAAAGCTATGCTATTGTCTTTCAAAATACTAGATGTGGTATGTTCTTTTCAAACAATATTTCAATATTAATATTAATGATGTTTCAATAGGACTTTTAACAATATCACTTGCCCTTTATTTTCTTCAATATTTGCTATATAGAAATTCCAGGAAGTAGTTAATACAAATTTGGGCGAACTTTGGATTACTAATACAAGAATTCGCCCTCATGTCTGTCAAGATTTTAGCCTTAAAACTCACACTTTATCAAAAATATCAAGAATTACAGTGAATGTTCCACTGTTACTATGCATGTATGCTGTCATTCTACTAAAAGTAAACATTTAAATATCTCTCCTTTCAGTGGTAGGTAAATTAAAAATGATTGGCTGTTAAGTGAAAGCAAAACTACAATATTGATCCATTGGAACTCTGGTCTTCACTCCAGATAATGATAGATTATTGATTGATTGATTTGTGTGTGTGTGTGTGCCCATACTGTGGTCTGCGCTCAAGGCTTGCCTGCTCACAACAGGTCTGGCATCTTCAGTCAGGCATTTTGCTGTTTAGAGATGGAGTGCCATGGACTTTTCTTCCAGAGGCTGGCTTTGAATTACAGTCCTCTGATCTTAGCCTCCTAAGTAACTAAGATAACAGGTGTGATCACTGGCACCCAGCTTCAAATACTGTTTACTTGTTTATTTGTAATTCCTGTATTTGGTCTCTGAAAGTTTATTTTGCCCATTTTATTGAGAATATAGAAAAAAATAGAAAGGAGGAACAGAAATATTTTAATTAGTCTTTGCATTTAAAAATTACTAATTGACTGCAAACTTATTCAAGGCTACTGATTTTAGGATAATACCGTTCTTGTACCTATGTTGTATAAAACGACAGTCATGTCTAACAAAGCTACTATCTTACTTGACAGCTCTGGAGCCTCTCAGCTCAATTGTCTGGGATTTATACAAGATAAAATTACAGTGTGTGCAACAAACGACTCGTATCAGATGACACGAGAAAGAATGACCCAGGCAGAGGAAGAATCCCGCAATCGAAGCACAAAAGTTATCAAACCCGGTGGACCATATGTAGGTTTGTATAGATATCTTTCTCCTCTCGCTGATTGATTGGAGTAATTCAAGATCGCTGTAGGTAAATACTGGTATTGTTAACTGAAAGAAAGCACAGAACTAACTTTTCAGACAATTTTGCATACATAATATCAATTTTTAAAAAGATTATTTGTTCTCTTCAGACTCTTAGTAAATTGTAAAACACATTTAACACATTTTAAAGTTTTATGACTTTACTAATCTTGAATACTCTGTTACTTGATACTTATTTTACAATACTAGAATTTGGTCGTGTTACTACATGTGGCTATAAACAGTGGTACCGTTGTGTTTTCTTTGTCACTGGGTGATGTAATTTAACTGGACAGTGTGGTTCTTGTTTTGCACTTTTATAAAGCTATTTTTACAGTAAAATCTATTGGTCAATTTTTTGAGTTGATAATGTTACTATTGCAGACTTTGCTTATATTTTCAGAAAAGCTTTGAATAATAAGAAATTCTACTGCAAAAGTATAAAATGAGGTCTGAGATTGTGATTCAACATCAGCCCAGGCAGGGAAATTTTTATCTCTGATTAACTACCAAAAGCTAAAGTGAAGCTGTGGCTCAAGTGGTAGAGCACTAGCCTTGAGTAAAAAAGCTCAAGAGATAGTGCCCAGGACCGAGTTCAAGCCAGAGACAGGCACCAAAATAAAGTATGAAATGGACTTACAGCAAACTATATGAAAATATTCAGCTCAATTTTTTGTGCCACAATTATGATCCTTGTCTTCATCTATCCACTAATTAAGTCTCTGCCTCACCCCATTGTCTTTATCATCACTCACTCATACATACATCAGATCGAAGGGAAGTAAGACCAGACCAACAAGATGAGTCTCTCCTTTATGATCAGTGTCCTGAATAATCTTAATGAATCAATGCATAGTGATTATTAACAATACTAAAAATGATCAAGAGTAAGGACAAGGACTTTGAGTCCTTAGTAGATTAATATTTCAGGTCATCCTGGTAAATGATTAAAAATTATTGTTAATTTAGAAATGTAAATGCTTATGAAAACGGTCTCTTATAGAACCAGATCTCTTACTTAATTAACCAACATCTTTCCATGTTTGATACAGTTACTACTTCTGTTTTCCTTTTCCCCCATTGCTGACCCCACTATAGTACATTCAGCTTTAAGAAACACTACTTGTCTTAATAAGTGTTTCTTTGGAACAAAGCCAGTGCTCCTGGGACATGGTGCTCAGCTTAGATACATTTAGTTTGGTTTAACAACAATTCTTGGCTTCCCCAGGTATCTATACCCACAGGGTCACAGTTCCTTGCCTAGTAAGTTGCAAGCAATGAGAATTTTTTTAACCTACCCTTTCCTATTGAGTAAGGTAACAACTTCCAGGCTCCTTTCTTTCTCCTTTCCTTTCATAGATAATGTAATTAGCTGTCTGTGCTAGTAGGCTACCTCTCAAATTATTGCTAAAATCTACATTATGTTTTAAATAGAAACTATGTTTTATCTGCCCCTATTTGAAAGTGTTATTTTAATCCACTGCTTTATTATGAACAGTGAGGTAAGTGATGTGTACAACAAAAGAATAAAAGTCTCGAATCATCATCAGAATGATTTTATTTTCCTTCCAGTGGAACAAGGTGAAAACTCTCACCTTGATGTATTCCAGTGCTTGAAACTCAGCAAAGAATACTGTTACTGTGCTTTTCCACTGACTGGTCCTTGGGTGTCCCCTGTGTTGTTTTGATGAGGGTCAGATACAGTTCATTTACAGTTTATACAACAAACTTCCTAGCATCCCAAATCTCATAGGCTGTGTGCTTCCTAATGGTACTGGGAATTTTATAAACAGTAAGACTTTATAGGGACTCCAAAAACATACATGTTATAACAACTGAATCAGAACCCTGAAGTGATCCCTGAAGCCAGCCCAGGTGTCCTATCTAGCCTTTCCCTCCAGCTTTCTCCTGTCAAAGCACAGCGCTCTTCTCTGGTCCTCTTCAACTTTTCTTCTCTGACCTCATCAGCTTTTTAACCTCTAGGTCACATCATCCCAGTTCCTTTTAGCTTTCCTTAATATGGGCAGTGTCCCGACGTATTAATTATTTGTATTGTTTGTCTCTGGACTACTACTGGAAAGCTACTCTTAACAAAAATATTATTATTTCTTCAGACACAAGTATCCTCACTGGATTCTCTATTTGATTTTCTAACTGTCCTAAACTATTGTCCCATTTTAATCTTTTTCTTTTATTTAGTCCCTTATTACCACCCTGCTAGTCTCCTGATCTGAGTCTCACAATGATGATCACTCTGAAGCAGGTAGTGATTACCTCTTTATTTTGCATATCAAGTTGTCAGGATCAGAAAATCACACATGATATGGGCATGTCCTCATAAACAGGTTGTATTCTCTCCTTAATCAGCAAGAGTTACCCACTTCAGCTCAATTTGACTATGCCATATTCAATCATACCAAAAACTCCCCTAAGTACCTGCAGAACAAGGTTTCTTTCAGCAGTGTCAGCCTGGGTGGAGACAAGCAAGAGTAATACTGGTCCCTCTATGGTATAGTGGTGGTATGATGTCAAGCAAGGCCTCTGCCAACTGAACTATGGTACATGTCCAATTTAAGGGATAAAGTCTATACTCCTTAGGGTCTAGGGGTCACCTGGCCTACTCAAAATATAATCTGTAACCCTCTTCTGAGCTAAGGAAAGAAAAACATATTTGCCAACAGATGAGTTGGAAAGTTTTTTACCTTGGAAATGTTTATTTGTTTTTTTCAGTAACATTTCTACATTTAGATCAGTGGTAGAAATTGCTATATTATTCTAACCCCTTCCCTCTTAAGAAAACAATCACAATTCACTACAACATCTGAATTACCAGTATCTTAATCATTCTTATTGATGCCCAGCAAAAATATAGAGAATTATAATACAAATTTAGTACACATCTTTCTTTATGTTAATATTTACTTAAGTACATAAAATAACCAGCTAATGTAATATTGAGGGTTCTGCTCCCATTTTCAACAATTTCTCTACTCTATTTTTGGATGAGTTGTCACATATTTGAGTGACAAGTAACTATTTTATTTTCTCAAATATTAAAGAAAAGCTGGGTGATAGTGGCTCACACCTGTAATCCTAGCTACTCAGCAGGCTGAGATCTGAGGATCACCGTTCAAAGCCAGCCCAGGCAAGAAAGTCTCTGAGACTCTAATGTCCAGTTAACTAGGAAGCTGAAATTGGAGCTGTATACCTCAAGTCTTGAGGTAAAAGGCTCAGAGACAGCACTCAGGCCCTGAGTTCAAGCCCCAGAACCAGTGCCCCCAAAAAAGAAAGGTATTTGAACTAGATAACCTTTGAGGTTCTTTGTAGTTCCAACTGACTGACTGACTCTGTGTGTATGTGTGTGTGTGTTTATGAATGCATGTAGTAAACATTTTGAACAGTGATCACAAACGCAAAATGGTGGAGTTGGATTTTGTAGTGGACATCATGCCCTTGTGATGGTTTTAAAGCATTGAGTCTGTGTTACTAGGACTTCCGGTGCCATGGGGGGCGGGGAGGGGAGGAGATAGCTGTAGTTCCTACTCTTTCTAATAGAATGCTTCCACATATTCATTTTCAAATTGTTTATTCATAATCACTAGACTGAAGTAATAATACTTTACCATTTCATATTAACTGCAGGAGCTAGAAGTGGACTTCTTGTTATGAAACAGCGACTCAGTTCCAGTCCCAGATTACCCAACCCTGTTGGTATCAGTGCTACTGTTTATAAAGGAGCCCAGGGAATTGATTAGCAGATGGGTCTGGGAAGAGAATTAAGTTTTCCCATAGGCTTTATTAAAAAGGCTTTTCTGAGGCAAATATTAAAAATAAAAACATAACCATTTGATCTACACTAAATCTGACATTTTCCTACTGTACTTTTTTTTCTTGAGTGTATCAATTCTAAATATTTATGTCACTAATGTTTTCCCAAAAGAGGTGAGGAAACATCAAGCAGGTGATCTTTGAATATAGTTCAGAGGTCCATTGTGGCTGAATTAATTTTTCATAGGGGCTACCTTGGACTGGCTGGCTGTATAAAAGAAACATAAGATAGAGTGAAGTGAGTGGATTGTGAGTTGGAAATTCATAGGAGATAAGTGTCTGCTACTAGACCCAAGGTACAACCATAAAGTTGTCCTCTCATTATTAGTCTCCAGTTTCTTACAAAACAGTATACTTGTTCCACTCTTAAAGGGAAAGTTACGTTCCATTATTTGTTTCCCTTGTGCTCACTTCCTGGAGACTGAAGGCAAACCCAGTGGTCCTTGGAGCCCTTCGGAGACTGAGAATCGAAGAGCAGTGCACAGATGAGGCAGGGCAGTCTGAAACAAACTGGCAGAACTGGACTCTGTTTTATTTCTATTTGCCTGGCTTTAATTCATTTTAAATGATCAGTCAATAGGTGTTGTTTGGAAAAGGATATGTTTACCAGATTTCTTTTTTGTAAGACTTGGCAAATGGGGAGGTAATGTGGAATTTTTGTGAGAGTGATCCTATTTTTTTCCACAAATTCCTATTAAATTTTTGTGCCTTTTTCACAAATTCCTATTAATTTCCAAAGTATAGGACTATGTGCAGTGTTTTATACTTGTAATTCCAAGTATGCAAGAGACAGAGATAAAAAAGGATTGTGGTTAGAGTCCATTCCTGGCACACACACACACACACACACACACACACACACACAAAGCTAGACTCTATCTCAAAGAACAAGTTTGTGTGGTGGTACAAGCCTGCAATCCCAGCTATGCAAAAAGTATAGGTAGGAAGATTGTGGACAAAGGTTAGCCCTGGATAAAAGCACAGGCTGTATCTGAAAATGAGTTATAGCAGAATGGGATGTGGCTGAAGTGGTAGAGCACCCAGTAACAAGCACATGACCTTGAGTTCAAACCCTATTATTGCAAAAAATAAAAGTAACAGTGTCACAAAAAAGTAACAGTTTCATGAAGGAGAAATGGTAGACCAGGTTTGCATTTACATTTTTACATTAGAGATTTCAGTGTATTTGCAGCCTGGCAGATACCTGGTAATGTAGAAGAACACAGACAATGTTGCTTCCTGATGACTTGCTGTCCTTCACTTAATCATTGAGTGCTAACTCATTCTGCTGGTGGAGAAAGCAGCCACAGCCCTGCCCTCACCGTGCTTACAGCCTAACACAAAGCAACAGTATATCAGGCTTTTCATAAAACTTTTCTCAAAAAGTACAGGGGAGACTATTTAGGGGGTTAATTAGAAAAATCACTGGATGCTGAGTGAGCACATTACTATCAGAATATCTCAGGGAAAGCCTCAGATTTCTCATCTGTGAAATGGGTGTCACTACTCACCCCTTCAGATCACTGGGAGACTGAGATAATGTGTGAGGCTTTCGGCATAGTCTCTTTCCATCAAACATTGATCTAGCTGCTTGTAAATTATGAAAAATACAGAAAATAGTTCTAAATGTGTATCCAAAACTATTTTTAAAAATTTTAGTAGTTTTTCTTTTCATTGATCAGTATTCCCTGAGTGATGCGTTCCTTTGTTCTTCAGTGGTTTGATCTGGTATTTACCATCAGTTATGTTCAAATGGTAAAGAAACATACTAGCTGGTAGAAGTTTCCAAAAGACATTCATCCATTTCCCTTACTTGAGGCAGAAAGTTATCCAAACAAATATGCTCCGGCCAGGCCTGGGGAACCCAGTGCAGACAGAATTACTATTCAGTAAAGTTCCTTCCCAGCAAGCTGACTCACCCCAGACCACAGCTCATGGAAATTGCTTCTACTTATCCATTGTTTCTACATGCTAGTCTTGTTCTTAATGCTGTTACCCCACACTGTATATCACTGCTAGTTCTGACTGCTTTTCAGCCAAACAGCATGGAGTTGGGTTTAGTATGTGATAAATGAGCTAGAAGATTCTACTTCAGATATTGTCAAATGACAGTCTTGTCCATCTCATGCTAGTTTCTGTTCCTTCGACAAGAAATAGTTACTGGCTGTCATTGGTGACCAGTCCTATATGATAGGTTTGCACATACACATAGTATCTAGGTTACTTCAGCCCATATTTTCTAAAAGTAGCCACTTGCCAAGTGTCAATGCTCCATCCAAGAAGAAAATGAGTTATCTAACATGAGTGGCACCAGCTATGCAGAGTGCTATGAAGGCCTCCTTTGTAACATTTTTCCTTTCTCCTAACTCATCTGTCTACTCTTAGCTCTGCAGAGGAGAGATCTGTTTGCCTGGTGCTCTGAGATGATTTTGTTGGTTGGATGGTTGCTTTTATTTATTGGTTGGTTTTGGGTTTTGACTCAAAATGTATTATAGTCTGCCAAAAGGAATATCACTCGTGGTTGCCTAGTGGATGTTGACTTCACTCCTTGTGGTTTCTTAATCCGTGATATTAGCAATGTACTACCATGGTGAGCTGAGTGTGTATGCTCTGACAAGCATTTTTCATATTTTACCACACCGATTACATTCATTCTTTTGTCGAAATGTCATAAATAGGTTTAAGTTTTATTATACATTCACTATATTCACTTTTCAGAAATGACATATAGTACATAGGCTTAAGTTTTGTTAATAGCACAGATGAACATGGAAATTACTTTTATTTAGTGTCAAATGACCTATAAAGTAAAAATCTGTAGTGAATTGTTATACTTTTACATCACTTTTCAGAAATGACATGTAATACATAGATTTAAGCTTTGTTAGTAGCACAGATGGACATGGAAATTATTTTTATTTAGTGTCAAATAACCTATAAAGTAAAAATCTGTAGTCAATTGTTATACTTTGCATCACAAATGATCATCCATGTGTAGCCAGGTGGCCAAAGCACATCTATAATACATACTTATTCCAAGGAATAACACCATCAAAATTCCTAGTTAATACTTTAGAACATTTAATATGTCTCTTTAAAGTAAAACTTGAAATACAATGGCCTTTCTTTATACCTAAAGAAACCTGAGAGTTATCAAAACTTATAACCTTGTCATCCCAAATAGCTAATGGTATCTTTTCCACTGGACTTTAGGGAAAAGAGTACAAATTCGGAAAGCACCTCAAGCTGTCTCAGATGCAGTGCCTGAGAGGAAAAGGTCAACCCCCATGAACCCTGCAAACACAATTCGAAAGACACACAGCAGCAGCAGTGTTTCTCAGCGGCCATATAGGGACAGGGTGATTCACTTATTGGCACTGAAGGCCTACAAGAAACCTGAGCTGCTTGCTCGACTCCAGAAAGATGGTGTGAATCAAAAAGACAAGAACTCCCTGGGAGCAATTCTGCAACAGGTGAGAACCTCCTGCTAACCTTCTTTCTTTAGAAGAAGTTCACATAAGACTTTTGGTATCATTATTATTGAGATACAGAAACCTCAGCCATTTTGATCAATTGGGTGTGAAATAGAACTTCTGAGTATTAATTTGGGTTACACTAATTTTGCCTCAAAATTCCTCTAGGAAGTAAGCAAGATAATTTGTTTTCTGATTTTCATCTTAAATCATCAGTTATTTTCACTTATACAAGTAAAGTTGTATAGCGTATTCTCTTAGTCTTTGGTTAGCACATGTAACTACATTCTTGCTTTGCTAAATGGATTAGAATGTTCCTTGTCTTCCAGACCCTTGAAGCCCTTAATATTCCACCTTTCTCTGCCACTGAGTATGCCAAATATGCATTAAGGGATATAAATGTATAAAAGATTAGCAGTGATCAGTTACCTTACAATCACAAACTTCAGAATAAAGTAGACCATTATTTTCATTAAAGACAATAGTTTGTCAGACTGTTGCTTCATATATATTTTTTTTGGCGGGGGGGGAGGGTCTGGTTGTGGGGCCTGAACTCTAGGCCTGGGCACTGTCCCTCAGCTCTTCAGCTCAAGGCTAGCGCTCTGCCACTTTAGCTACAACTCTACTTCCGGCTTTTTTCTTTCTTGCTTATGTGGTGCTGAGGAATCAAACCTAGGGCCTCATGCAAGCAAGGCAAGCACTCTACCACTGAGCAACCTTCCCAGCCCTTCCTATATTTTTTATACTTATTTCAGGTCATAAGTGTCAATTATTATTCAGAGCCACTAGGAACTGTAGTCCATCTCTTCTTAATTTTCTCCAAAGCAATAATATTTACAATGTTGTTCTTAAATAATATTTACAAAATTGTTCTTAAATTAAAATTAAATTAAAAAAACTATAGAATTTCATCTATTACTCAACAAACAACACTTTAAACCTATTTTTCATTAATAATTTATTACATTTAAGACATACTGAATGTAAGGAAAAAGTGAAACCATTGCTGGTCCACAGTTCAGGAGTAGTCAGTCCCTAGATACCTCAGTCAGTCTCAGAGTTTTTTATTAAACCCACTGAACATCTTTTGGAACAACTTAAATCCATATGTCACATAGCATTTTTAGGAGCTCAGAAGAAAGTATGAAAAGAAAAAAATGAAGATGAGTGTACAAATATGTATCTTAAGTCTTATTTGGGAAATGGGATTCTTTGATAACTGTATCTCTAGAAGGTTTTGAATTACCTTCTGGGAAGAGGCTGGAGAAGATAAAATGACACCAGAAGCAGTTCTCTTAGAAACTACTACTGATACGTATCAGAAATTTGGTAATTGTGCATATGTGTGTGAACATGTGCGTGTGTTTACAACCATTGAATAATTCCAAATGTGAGATATGGGCAGAAAACCACTGGCTCAGTGAAACAGAGATGAGAGGCTAATAATATCTACCACTGTGTAGGCATGTACTGTGTTGGGCACCACACTAATCATGATCTTGTTTAATCCTCAAAAAGAAGAGCAGAGGCATATCTAGAGGACTTTGAATTAAACTAGCTTCTCTACACATTCCTTGCCCTGAACATTCCTAACATAAAACCACTTGTGTTCCATTGAAACTGACCAGAAGTAGAAATAGAAAAGTGAAGAGAAAAAAAGCAAAATACATAAACAGTCCAAACATGGTTATTTTTGTCCTAAACAAACTAGTTGCCAAATTAGCTAAAAGGATTGATCCTGCTTTGCCTATATCAATAAAGTTATTTATTTGTTTCTTATGTACAAGTCTTCAGCACCCTGTGAATGAATGCACCCTGTGAATGAATGCACCCTGTGAATTCCTTTATCGAAGTAATAGATTGTTAAGGTAAACTGGAATATTTCCCAGTAAAACTTGAAAGATTGTACATAAATTTTAAAATCTTTCATATCTACCAGGAAATTTTACTTAATACTGTTTATTGCTAAATTGGTACAATTTATAAGGCTAGGTTTTTCTTACATTGATTGTTTATCTGAAAAAAAATTTTAGAAATCAGAAAACCAAGATAAAGGTAATTTTCTTCTTAACCTTAACATTTGGATATTGAGATTACTTCATTGAATTTATTAAGTGAAGTTGGTAGTACCTACCAATGGTTATGCAGCTACAGATTCAACCAACTCCAGGTCAGAAATATTTTTTTTAATTAAATGTTCAGTAAACATTCCTCACCATTATTCTCTAAACAATACAACAACTACATACATAGCATTTACATGTTAAATAAGTTAAATTATATTACATTTTATAAGTAATCTAGATAGAATTTATAATGTGTGGGAGGACACATTAAATCTGAGTTTTTATGTACTATAGTTGACATACCTTAGTATTTGGATATCTATGGGGTCTTGCATATCAAATATGGATGTGGATACTGAAGATGTAAACACTGAAAAATGACTATCTAAAATGTACCAGATATACTGTTCTACATGTTGGAATCTCGAAGTGACTCCCACAGGCCAATCCTGCCCTCCTGGAGTTGGGAGAGGCCTGCTGCTTCTAGGGAGTGATAAGGTCAGGGAACATCTTTCTTAAAGGCTTACATTTTAGCTGAAAATGAAGAGCAAGAACCAAGAAAATGAGTTAGCACCTGGAAGTGTGGTGAAGGAGAAGGCTTAGTATGCTCAAACTAAAGGAAGGAAGGAGTTGGCAGAGGCCAAAACCCACAGAACTGCTTCAACCCAGGGGCAAAGACTTTTGATTTTATGATGACTGAGACCGCAAAAAAAAATGAGAATTCTAAACAAGAATGTGCTATAATCTGATTGGTACTTAAAGTGAGAACACTCATACTTAGGTTGTGCAATGATGGCTTAGGGGAGCAAGAAAAGAACGAGAGAGAGAGAATTTAACTGAGCGTACTATAGAAATCTGAGTGTGTGGGCTGGGAAGGTGGCTCAGTGGTAGAGCGCTTGCCTTGCATGCCTGAGGCCCTGGGTTCGATTCCTCAGCACCACATAAGCAAAAAGAAAAAAGCCGGAAGTGGCACTGTGGCTCAAGTGGTAGAGCGCTAGCCTTGAGCTGAAGAGCTGAGAGACAGCGCCCAGGCCCAGAGTTCAGGCCCCACAACCGGACCCAAAAAAAAAAAAAAGAAAGAAATCTGAGTGTGTGAAATGTTGGTGGGTTGACCTGTGAAAACAGTGGATGGTTTATCATGTTAAAGATACATTTTGTGACAAGATTTGATCATGAAGTGCATATAGGGAGACAATGAGAGAAAAATGGAACCTATGATTATGACTGCAATTTTGGTCCCAGAAACTGAATGGATGTTGAGCTATGGACTGAAATGGAAAAAGATGGAAAAGGGGCAGAAATGAGGCTGATGTAAAGTTGCACTCAGGAATTCTTCCCTAAATTGAAAGATGTCCATTAGACCTGCAAAGGGAGATAACTAGTGATAGATAATAAATAATAACAAATAGTAATATATAACAAATAGTTATAGATCATAAGGGCCTGGTGTTCAGAGGACAGTTTAGGATGAAGCCATAAATTTAGGAATTAGTATCATCAAGATTAGGCCTTCTAAGTCTTAGTGTTGAATACAATTATTTTAGGAAGAAATAAAGAAAATGAAGAAAACAGGGCAGAAAGCAGACTAAGCATTCCCCCCACGTAGAGCTTTGAGAAACTAAACACGAAAGAAAGGTGCCAAGGGAGAAGATAGTACCGAAACTTAAGAGACTGAGTTGCTGTAGGAGTGGTATTTGTATATGCACTGCCAGGAGTAATAAAAAAAAAAACAAAAGGTTGTTATTTATTCTACTCAAACCTGTCAGATCACATATTCATTTATTTGTAAATTTGAATTTTAAAATAAACCTATTTTCTTTTGTATAACTAACAATAATATTAGATTAGCATAAAAGACCATTTCCAGAGTACTGTTCTCTAACCTGAAAAGTTACTTTCGGTTTGGCACCTAAATCCATAGATTTGTATACTTAATGGATTATAGGTCTGAACACTAGGAATTGCAGTTAAGGAATAGGATAAGAGTATACTTAGGAATGAACTGTGTAGCCAATAATGATTATTTGGGCATTCCTTCAGTTTATGATTCTGTTTATTGGTTTAAAGGAATTTCAAGGACTTTGGATAAAATGGTAGTTCAGGAGATCTGGTAAATACACAGAGCAAGCTTAACTATCAAAAAAAAAAAGATGAGGTTATCAAAATTTATACTATTTTAAAGACAGTTTCTGTGGAGGACTGAAAAAGAGAGTTTGTAACCTACTATTTGAATATTGTTTTCTACTTAATATGAAATTAAGTATTTCTTTGTGATTCAGAATTACTCAAGTTAATAAGAAGTAAATAAATAATGATTTTGTTAATATAAATTTTAGATTTCTTATAGAAGACAAGATTGATTTGAAAATTTACCTAGTTATTTAATTAGAAGTTTGGCAAATGGAGGAAAACATTCCACTCCACACATAAAGTTTTAATTCTGAAGTTAAATGACACTTAATGCAACCTGGCATACATTTAATGAATAGTCCCTTTGGAGCCAATGAGAGTAATTGTCTTTGGTATATATCCTAAAGATCAACTGCTTTGGATAGTTAGCACAAATATCTAATGCTCTGTTTATATCACATACCAGGTAGCCAATCTAAATCCTAAGGACCTCTCCTATACATTAAAGGATTACGTATATAAGGAGCTTCAAAGAGACTGGCCAGGATACAATGAAGCAGACAGACGGTCATTGGAGTCAGTACTCTCTAGGTAAGTTCTTTTTCCCTTTTTTTTCTTTAAAAATTGTAGAAATAAGTAATCATTTTAGTCATTCTTATTTTAATATTGAGGTGGGAAAGAGAATCAAGAGTATGCTTTCTATTGTAAACATTTTAAAATTCTCATTATTACATGGAACATGTGTGTTCTTGACAGAAAACTAAATGCATCTCAGAATGCTGCTGGCACCAGCCGTTCAGAATCTCCTGTATGTTCTAGCAGAGACACTGCATCCTCTCCTCAGGTATGCCATCAACTTACAAAACCTAACATGGAGGCCAACAACTGAGGTCCCCTTCTTTCTAAGTGAGGGAAATGAAGCCCAAGAAAGCTGCACAGTTTGTCTACACAAAGCCACATGACGTCAGTCTCAGCTTCCAATCTAGAACTGTCTCCACTATGCAGCTCTGCTTGTCAGAATATTAATACATACCTTGCTTTCCATTTTTAAAATTTACATTTTTGTTGTAAAGTTATCTGCTCTTTAATTTGATCACTTAATATAAGGCTTATCTAGTCCTATACAATTCTTGTATTACATGGGAAATTAAAGATATTTGATTGTGTCTAAAACATGTTCTAGAAGAATATTCTTAGGGAAAATGTATTAGCAATTAGAAAATAAATAAGAAAAGAGAACATTTATGTATGTGTCTTACTTAAGCTCTTTTCAACTTGATCCTAATGGAAATACTCCCCATCAGACATTATTCCTGCTTAGAATTTTCTAGTTTGGCCCATCCTAGAGAAGGTAGAAGAGGTCCTTGGCAGTATAAAGAGTTCCAGTTTACTGAACTTGCCAAGGAGCCCTGAAATTCTCTCCCTGAGAGAGTAAGAGAATTCTCAGTGAGAGTTTCAATGTCCTGGGCACTTGGATCAGATATTTGAGAGAGACTTCCCACCCTCCCAGCACTGTACCATATGCCCTGTACCTCTGGATTCTCCTGAGAATGAGGGGGGACAAAACCATGTGTGGAGAGAATGTGCTAAGCAGAAGACTATCACACACGGCAATTCACCTTTGCAATGTTCCTTATCTGTGGAAGCCTCACTTTTTGTTCACCAACTATAGTGAAGCTACTTCTGATCAGATGACATATGCTGAGTACCAAGTCAGTTACACTCAGTTTATAACAAAAGAAAATAATGCGCTTACTAGCTGTTCATTTTTTGAGCAAAAGTTCAAGTTCCAATATTATATTTAAATACAAAAATGCACTTACATTTCATACCTTTTGACTGTTGAATTTGCTTCTTAACATATATAACTACTGTTGCTTTGAGATTAAGCTAATGTAGCATGCTTTCTTTAAAAGTACTTTTAATGAAAAGGCTTAGCTTATACTACTACTGTGAATAGGTTTAAGGGTAAAAAATTAAATAGCATTTCAGCAATGACAGAAAGAGACTTAGAGGAATTACTCTGAAGTACTGGCTACACTAAGATAGAGGGAATGGTGATTGACAACCAAGCTATTTATAACCGGAGCATTTTAGCAATAGAGATTCAATAGATATAGACATATGGCCTTTACCTAGCTTTCATAGTACAGAGTCAAATGGCACAAAATGCTCTCTATTCTCATTTAAGTAGACTAGCCATCACCAACAGTGGAAAGCAGTTGCTTCTATTTAATACTCTTCTGAGTGGTCTAATCCAAATAAATCCGCATGGTCTAATAATCAGCACAATCTTATGGATAAGGCTATCAGATCAGAAAGAACTTGAGTAACAACTCCAAAAAACAATATATCTGCCAAGTTCTGCTTTTAACATTACACTACAATTTATTTTACCTGTCATTTGGATTTGTTGCTTTAGTTTGGTTTGGGCTTGTTTATAGGGCTTTATTGTTGTTTTGCTTTTGCTTGAGTTGGGAGAGAGTAAGATACTCAGCTGTTTGATCAATTACAGAGGTTTTGAATGTATTATAGTACAAACCTGCTTGTTTTTTCCCCTTTCCCTCTCATTCAGAAACGGCCTTTGGATTCAGATTTCATTGATCCTTTAATGAATAAAAAAGCTCGAATATCTCACCTAACAAATAGAGTACCTCCAACATTAAATGGTCAATTGAATTCCACCAGTGACAAATCTGCTGCAGGACTACCGCCGCCCCCTGCAGCTGCTGCCATCCCCACGCCCCCACCACTGCCTTCTACGCACCTGCCTGTCTCAAATCCCCCTCAGACTGTAAATTCCAACTCCAATTCCCCTAGCACTCCAGAAGGCCGGGGGACTCAAGACCTACCTGTTGACAGTTTTAGTCAAGATGGTAGCATCTATGAGGACCAGCAAGACAAATATACCTCGAGGACTTCTCTGGAAACATTACCCCCCGGTTCAGTTCTACTAAAGTGTCCAAAGCCTATGGAAGAAAACCATTCAATGTCTCATAAAAAGTCCAAAAAGAAGTCCAAAAAACACAAGGAAAAGGACCAAATGAAAAAGCACGACATTGAAGCTATTGAAGAAAAAGAGGAAGATCTTCAAAGAGAAGCAATTGCCAAGCTAAATAACTCCAGCCCAAATTCCAGTGAAGGTATTTTACATTTGCTAAGGTAGAGGTAGAGGTTGGGGGAGATCTGACTGTATGTGTTATGTAAACTGGAAGATCATCCTAGTATGAGTTGGAGATGATGATACTCATAATTAGCAATAACTTGATAAGCAAATGCTTGTTTAATTATTTACCTTGATATTATACTTTTGAGCTGTTTTTTTCTTTTATCTTACAATTTCTTTTTAAGCAACTATTAACATGATTTCTGTATTAATAATATAATGACATTTGAAAATGACATTTTAAGAAGGGAGACTTTATTCTTTTTCTTACATACTATGGTATTGTGCAATCTCAACCTTATTGTTAAATAATCTGGAACTGACTTTAATCAGACACACAAGTAGCAATAGAAATAGTTATTTTCTTCTTTCTCAAAGAAATCAGGGCACCCCATGCTGTAATTATCATTAGCACAGGGGGAATGTCAGATTCTTTATAAAATAGGCAATGTGATACTTCATTCACAGATCCCAAACATCTTAATTTGCAGTGAAAGCAAGGTTGTTGGCTATTAATAATCTCTAAGGCTTTTTTTGTTTTGTTCTTCGATTTGGAGGTTCTGTTTTAGTGAACACCGATAGTAAATTAACATCAATCATTGTTCTCTATTTTTCTCATAACCCTAAAAGCCTACAATTCTTAGCTTTAACTAATCATTTTTGTCATATGAAACAAGCTCTGATTGATTTTAGTGGTGCTTGCAAAGAAGTTGTAGAATAGCACAAGACAGTGTCTATCTAGATTGGCTATATTGCATCAAAACATATAATGAGTGCCCATTTTAAGCTTTATTTCTCTTTAACACTTTTTGTACCTGAATCTGTCAGGTCAGGAAAAGCCATAAAGAAGTAAGTTAGCCAGGTTCCTGGGCATCCTCTGTTCTCTTCCACACTTCCCACACTAGAAGGATAATAATCCTGAGTTGAAACCTAGTGCCAACAGGTCTGAATTCCAGTATGGTGAGACCTACAGCAAAGTTATGAGTGTTCTCAGTTGGAGACCTGGAGAAACAGGGCTAGTCTTTAGAATCCTTCCCTGAAGATCACAGGAAAAAAAAAAAAATTGGAGTAGGCTCATCAAAAACCCAGGACAGATCCAGAGCCGAATCCTCCCTCTGTTGGAACACCTCTGGCTCCTGTGGCAAGGAGGAAGTGTCTTGTACTTGATTCATTTCCTTGAAGGTCTGGGTTGTTGTGAAAGCATGCTCTTTTGCCTAAGCCTGAATCAAATATATGTAGGTAAACAGTAAGCCCAAGTCTATGTAATTTATTCAATATGCTTTAGCTTTTAAAATAGTACACTGAGAAATTGTTAGATGGACACCATTTATTTTATAGTGAATAAATCAAAGTCAGACAAATCAAAACCTGCATTACCTACTGTACTTTAAGAAATTAAAAATACATATACTTATAAAAGGCCACTGAGAATGGGAAACTTAAATAGAATACTGAGAGTTTACATACTTCAACAAGATAATCATGAGTAATTAGAACCTTTATTTAAAAAAAAAATCTGTTGAGTATTATGAGGTCCAGTATCACCATTAAATAATACTTTTATTTTAAACCAATGGGAAAACTTCCTACCAGTTCCACTGTCTGCATGAAACTTCCTACCAGTTCCACTGTCTGCATGCAAAAAAAAAAAAAAAAAAGATGGCAATAAAAATACAGTGACCAAAGCAGTCTGCTACCTGCCTGCCTTTATTGTTTCATCTGCCTTGTTTGAATCCCATGAAAAGTAGATGTTGATGTAAAATTTGTATCTCTTATTGTCTAGCTGCATCTGCCACCACAATCTTTGAATTGCTGGGCAGATGCCACAACTGTTGTTGAAAGAATAGAAGATTGACCTTGGGTTAAGATGGAATTCCTTTATTGTGCAGACACTGCAGTAGCCAGGGTGCTTTAAATGCCTGGCGTCAGTTCTTCTGGCGCTGGTCATAGGGCCTCTATTGTTTGTGTTCAATTGTATTCCTTACTCACTGTCGCTTATTGAGATGGAAGAATAGAATTTGAGGAAAAGTGCTCCAGATGTTTCTAATCTTTTTTTTTTAGAATTACAGGCATTTGATAACCGTACTGGCTGATGAATGCTCTGATTTTTTTTTTCTTTATAGGAGTTAAAGAGGACTGCACTGCCTCCATGGAGCCTTCTTCTACAATTGAACTCCCAGATTATTTGATGTAAGTTCATCTGTCTGCCAGTGGAGAGAGCTGTTTAATTTTAGAAAGTTTGCAAATTCTTTTCCCATAATTTGCAAATCAAAAAAGTAAGGAATTCCAGAAATAGAGTCCTGGAGCGACCCATGCAATTGAAAGGCTGCCATTAAGCCTGCTGTCCCAAATCCACCCTTGTCTACAGGAGCAGGTTGTTCCTCCCCCTACCCTGAGCTATGTTCCTTGGCCTGGAAGTATAGAGAAGCCTGTCCTTTGTTCCCCGGCAAGGCCAAGCATTTGATTATGGAAGATTTCAGGGATCTGCCTCTTCAAAGCTGACAGCCTGTCAATACATGGCCATTCCTTTGGGCCCCCAAAGGATGGTTTATTACTGACAAACTGCTTGGCCCTCTACACTGCATACTAAAAAGTGGAGATAGGTTGGTTTTTATTTAAATAAATGTCTGCCCTCAAATTAATTTTAAAGGGAACAAATAATACAATTTAATCCTTTGACTTGAATATAAATTATAACGCTTTCCTTCTTACGACAACAAGTTGCCAAATGCTGACTTGCAGACATTTTCTGGGGATGTTTTTGTAACTGGTTATATAGACATTATAATTTTGCAGAATAAAAGGCTTCTAGAAGGAGAAAATAATTGTTTCAAGAGCTTGTTAAATGGAGAGTGAAGATACAAACAGATCTGACAGCAGATACATATTAAAATGAACAAAATACCTAACAAGTAAAACAAAAAATAGAATGTATGCTGTGTGAACTTTTTTATAAATGGCATCTAATAAACTATCTTACTTAGCCATTTATTTCCCAGAAGACAGGACATTTTTTTTATTTTTATTGAGATCAAGTGATTACATAAATTTCACAAATTTCACAGTATTATAAAGTACAAACACATTTTAACCTTCACAAGGCAAATTGTCATTATCATGGTCTATAAAGTTTGTGAATTCTATGAGTTCTTCCAAATCAGGTATATGTACTTCTCTTTCCTTTTGCTTAGTGTAAGCTATAGCCTCTTTCCCTCTCATTCCCTCCCTCCTATTGCTGCCCTTGAGTTGCTTAGTTTGTTTTCAGCAATGTCTAGTGCACCTGATGGGCCCCTCTGTTGTATATTTTCCCATTTCCCTCTGATTCTATGCCTCCCTCCTAACTTCCCTCCGATGTGCACATGTATATACTACATATAAGGTCAAGAACATGGAGTCATTTAGAAATAACATGAAAATTATGTAGAGGTCCTTTGTTTCTTGAGTCCTGTTTACTTTGTCATATCTCCTTGCATTTTGAATTCAACATCCACATATCAGGGAGACAATGTGCTGTTTGTTTCTCTGATCCTGGCTTACCTCGCTCAACATGATTTGTTCTAGTTCCATCCATTTCCTTGTGAATACCATCATTTTGTCCTTTCTAATGGCTGAATAATATTCTATTGTATAAAGGTACCACAATTTTTGGGTCCATTCATCTGTAATGGGGCATCTGGGTTGTTTCCATATCTTGGCTATTGTGAACAGGGCTGCAATGAACATGGAGGTGCATGTGTCCTTGTATCCTGGTTCCAAGGCAGGACATTTTAGATTTAAAATATTTTGCCTCTGGTTAATATAGAGAATATTATAGTTACCAGGAATAAGACTGTATGAAAGTATAATGTTGGTTATCATCTTAAATAACGGGTTTGTGAAACCATGCGAACTAAGTACTCTGCCAGCTGAGCTTAGTTTAACAGAGGAGCCTTGGAAATCAGCTACCTCTCAGTTCCCAGAAAGGGGTATAGGTCTGCAGCCAGGTTTCCAGGTTAGCCCCTGGCTTTACTTTTCCAGCTGTAGAGCCAGTTCTCCAAGTCAGCCCATCACATTAACACCCACCAGGAGGCAGGTCTTGATTTCCTCTTATTAAAAGTGGTTATGTGTGATAAAAGTTGTGTGGGGAGACTAAAAAGAAAATACTCTAAGCTTTCCCCCCATGGATTCAAGGCTGTTGCTGTGTTTTGGCAGCCTAATTAGCTAATTCTATATTTAAAAGGCTTTTTTTTTTAGGTTACTGGTCTAAGAATGATTGCCGCATCTGTTCTGGTACAGTTTTGTATGTTATGTTTCTAGGGCTGCAATTGAGTACTTAATTCATTTAAGTAAAAGCAATATGCCTTACCAAAAGTAAGGTTTATAAATAATGAGAAAATTACCCAAAACACAGAATTTGGCTTATGAGAAAACCAAAAAGAGATACTATAACCCCTAAATGATCTGCTTTTGAATAATTCATTCTTAACCATGGTATTGCTAATTTTGTATAATAAGAATACTTTTATTACTTGTGGTTTTGAGTTATCCAAAGTTAAAAAGTTTTGTTCTGTCACTGCACTAAGAGCCAGCTGTAAAACCATAGCAAATTCTGTTAAAAATAATAATGGAAAAAAATGGTTTAAATCCCAAACACATTTGTGGCCAGTTTTGAGCTTTCTCTTGAGAAAAATATTATATAAAACACGAAAGACTATGCCTTTGGATAAGCGGGATCCATATATTATACAGCAAAGTAAAACAGAATTTCCATGTTGGGTTAGTTATTTTGCTTCAATGTGCTTATCCCCAGGAAGCTCTTGCTCCCTCGGGACTACCTCTGGTGTGCAGCCAGGAAGCCATGTCTGGGGAGGACTGCTTCCATGCTCTGCTGCCTGTGTTCTTTGTGCAGCTGAGACACCAGCAGGGCAGCTCTAAATCAGCACACTACTGCGGTCTCAATTACACATCAAAAATTAAACCTCCGTACTGTCTAACTCAGCACGAATAAAAATATTAATGAGGATACCAAGTTTGCTCACTGCATCACTTTTCTCACATTTCCAACTAGGCATCTGTGATACAGCAATTTAAATAAAGCTGGTAAGATTATATAAAGCCATTTGGAGATACTGAATTCCAAGATGTTACCACAGTGATGAATAAATGTGTACCTTCAGAATACATCCTCAAGCTCCCACTACCTGCCTGAAATCTCAGATTTCATCTCAATTAGTCAAGGGGATTTTGCATTTCAGAAGTACTAAGAGCATTGAGCTAGACTCTTGTGTTCCCAGATCTATGAACAAATAATAGTGTTTGTTTTAATATTTAAATACTGATATAATTTACTTACCACTAGATAAACTGTCATCTGGGAGTATACCTTTTACTTTCCAGATCTCAAGGAGTACTCACATTCCAAAGGAATTAATTTTATTAAGAAAGCAAATGAATACTAGGAAGTAGATACTTGCAAGGTGGGGGGGGTCACAAGGAGAGTGGAAGAAGAATGAATGGAGACATTAGTAGCACTGTATATGCCATAGACCTGAGAAAAATAAGGGAAAGGGTGGGTGGAAGGGGGTTGAAGATGTCGAAGGAAAAACACAGATCAAGGTGCATTGGATACAAAAATTGCTTTGTTAAACAGCAAAAACAAATTTCAATAAATAACCTAAAAATTAAGAAAAGCAAGGGAAGGAGGAGGGTAGAGGGGTGGGTGAGAATGTTGTAAGGGGTAACATTGATCGAGTCACTATATTCATAAATATATATTCTGTTAAATGACAACTGCTTTGTACAACTACCCAAAGAAAATAATTTTTTTAAGGAAAGAAAATTAGACTAATAGTTCTAAACCAGCTTTTTGGTTGCAGAGTATAATGTGTTGCTTCAAAAGACCTAGAGAAATAATATTTTCCTTTTGTCTCTCACTTTAAAATTTTTTTTAAAAATCCCCTTTTTGTATTTTATATAGTTTTCTAGTTTAGGAAGCCAAATGTGTGTTGCCACTGTTTTCTTTTTACTTAGATACATTTTAATTTCATTGCTACCATCTGTTTTTCACATTTGATTCCTCTTCATAAAAGCTCTTAAGACCCGTAGAGTCACTTCACATGGAAGGGCCAGTGAAAGAATGACCTGGGAACAAACTAGTAGTGGAACAGCATTAACTACTAGTGATAGATATGATTCATGAAAAGATGCCATTTCTAATATTTCATTTCAATGTCAGACTCAGGTCATTGTGTTTTGACAGTAACTACTCTTTGTGGTATTTTTTTGTCTTATTAGAAAATATATTGCTATTGTCTCCTATGAGCAACGCCAGAATTACAAGGATGACTTCAATGCAGAGTACGATGAATACAGGGCTTTACATGCCAGGATGGAGACTGTGGCCAGAAGGTTTATTAAACTGGATGCGCAACGAAAACGCCTTTCTCCAGGCTCAAAAGAGTATCAGGTAAATGGATTTGATTTGTTCCTGATCAGACTCACTTTCTTATTTTACCTTCTTTATTTCCCTGTCACACTAACTTCAGCCATCCTTTACTTAAATTTAAAACAAGCTCTCTAAACTAAACCTCTGCTGCTTTTGGAACTGAATTGTTGAAATAGTTCTAAAAAAATAAAAGTTTTGCACCACTGTAAGATATCAGGTATTGAGAATTATCAAATATTACTAAATAGGGGGGAAATTGGATCTTGGGATTAATTTATGCTTCATTTGATTATACAGCCAACTCAGCTCAGAATACAGTCAGCCCCTCCACACACACACACACACACACACACACAATGGTGTTATTTCAAGATAGTCTTTTAATTATTACTTTTATAACTCTGAGTTAGATTATAGTCATAGAATTAGGACCATCAGGAAGTGGCGCTGTGGCTTAAGTGGTAGAGCGCTAGCCTTGAACTGAAGAGCTGAGGGACAGCGCCCAGGCCCAGAGTTCAGGCCCCATGTCCGGAAAAAAAAAAGAATTAGGGTCATCATAGACACAGTATATTATGTACTAATCTGATTTTCTTTCCCACCCTAGCTGGTAGGGGCTGCAGCTGACAAAGAACAGTAGCTCTTGATCTGTCTTTTGCGGGGTCATTTTTTGATAGTTCTTAGCAAAAGAATTGATAGAAATAAATATTTTATCATTACATAGGCCAAGAACTTGGTCTCACTTCACAGCCATAAATGGTATAGTGCTTTTCCCCCAGCCCCTACCATGGTTCTTACCTTACTATTTCCCCACAGGAGGAGAAACAGACCAAGAGCATGTGTGTCTCTCACACATACCTGTGGCTTGCACTCATGGGCTTTAATCTTTTCAGTAAGCAAAGAGAGCTAAAGACTTTGCCAGATGAATTGATATTTAGGGTATAGAAGGTGTTGGAGTGGTGATTTACAAATTATGTTTTTCTGTGCAGTTATTTATCCATTTACATGATATTTATTATAATAAATTTAAATATGTATATTATAATAAATTTAATCTTATTTAAATTTATTATAATATAATATTATAATTCTAAGGATTGCTTAGTGGCTCTGAAGCTGGGGCCCCAGCTATGTCATATTTCTGTATATTCGCTTTGGGTAAGTTTACAAATTTTTCTTTGCCTCAAGTTCCCCATCCATAAAATGGGATGATCATAGAATTGCATTAAGCATTTATAAATGAAATTAGCTTTGGGAATCCATGCCTAGTACTTGAACATGGATGCTAAGCAGCTATTTTTCCCCAGCTACCTGATTTCTCCCTATGGGTAATCACTACCAGTCGTTTCTATTGTATTCTTTCAAAAACGTATATTTAGTGTGGGGGGGCAGAGGGTGTGTGTGTACATTCATGTATGTATTGTGTTTAATTAAATCTAAGTTTCATTTAATTATAAGTGACATCATTGTGTTCTATCCCAGTAACTTAGACCATGATATTTTATTTCTTATCCTGGTTTCATTAGAATTAGAAGAAATGCACATCTTAAAAAAGTAATGACATTTTTAGAATATAGTAATTTCTCTGTTTGAAATAAATGGTAGCTAACTGCCCATATTACTTTTAACTGCACAATGTAAAGTATTAAAGAATTTATTTTGTATCAGTACATAAAGTACATCCACACTTCTCAGTGTCCTCTTACTATCCATTGTGTAAATTGCAACTTTTGGCCACCTTTTGCTGCAGTGAATAACATACTTTCATCATTTTACTCAAGGACAAGTAGAGCTGAAGTATAATTAAATTGCTGAGTCAATTTTACATTTGCTATTTTGATAGTTATTGCCAAATTGCCCTTCATAAAGATTGTAGGCCAGATATGATGGTGCACAGCTATAATCCAAGCTATTTGGGAAGCAGAGATCAGAAGGATCATGGTCCAAGGCTAGTCCCTGCTGGGTAGCAACAGTGGAGACCTTATCTGAAAAACAGCTAGGGCAAAAAGGGATTAGATGTGGCTTGTGTGGTAGAGCACCTGCCTAGCAAGAATGAGGCCCCAAGAAAAATTATTCCAGGTTACATTTTCACTATCAGCATCCCTACACTTTACCAAATGCATGCTAATTATTGCAATGCCCAAAATAATTCATTCTCTTCTGATTTCTCATTTTTAATTTTTGTAGCATGTTCATGAAGAAGTCTTACAGGAATATCAGAAGATCAAGCAGGTAGGTATCATCATTATTGGTTTCCTGACCTGTAGTGGATAAATGTAATCAATTCTACCACCTAATCCCTCACTGTTTTCTTCATCTGCAGTCTAGTCCCAATTACCATGAAGAAAAATACAGATGCGAGTATCTCCATAACAAGCTGGCTCACATCAAAAGACTAATAGGTGAATTTGACCAACAGCAAGCAGAGTCATGGCCCTAGATCTCTGCTTGCACCAGAAGATGTGAATAAACTTAATCTTATTTATTTAAAATTCCAAATGAGTTGCTCTAGATTCTAAAAGACGAAACTTTGCCTGTTGAAAGTTTCAGTATTAGTAAACTTGAGTTACTTTTTTTTTTCCCTATTTTACTTTGCTTCTCTCCATTTCGAAGCTGCTTTCTCCTAGTCTTCTCTTTCCCCCTTCTCAAGACTTGTGTTTGTTAATAGAAACTTTTCTTTCTTTTTTTTTCTTTCATTTTTTTAGATATTGGGGATCCAGTGTCTATACTGCAAATCATTTTTCTTTTTCTTGAGAGCTTGTGTTTGTCTTTAGGAATGATTTTTTTTTTTAGATATTGGGGATCTAATGTCCACACTTCAAAGTTGTGTGTATTAAACAACCACAGTGATGTGCAAGGTGAAATGCTTTTGGATAAACATAAGCCTATTTTCTGACCTTTCTTAATGCAAACTCTTTGCCTTAAATGGTAGAACATTTAGACATTTGCACAAAAATACAAAAAAATAAATAAAACATTGTTTTGGAGGGTTAAAAAAATAGGAAGTTGTGGGAGTATGTGTGTAGATTTTTATACACATATATATCTATTGGCCGACTTGATCTAGAATATTAAATCTGCCCTACAAGTTAACCCCCCATTGCAATGGTTGCCTTAAGGTGTTTGCTAGTTGTGTACATAGTGTGGTTAGTCATTAGCTACACTGCTTCCCAATGATGAGAGCACTGGGAAGCACACTGTGGCCTACCAGCGTCTGAAACGTGTGCTCAACTTGTATGTGTGCAGAGCTGATGTGGATGTGAGCGTGCATGAAGGAGAAAAGCTGCTACTCTCAGTAGGCCCAACGCTCAGGTTAAACAACTGACGAGTGTTACTGTAGGGTTTTGTTGTCGTTTTGTTTTTTTCCTGTCAAATTGCTACTTTCTTCTATTTTGGAAGACAAAAGCATTTCCATTTCAACAGTTTGTCAGCTTTATTAATGTTGGGCAGAAATTGATATGATATAAAAATGAAACAGATCTATAGTTTTGGGGCAAAATTATAAAATTAAATGTGTAGGTAACCTATTTATATACTGCTATAAAGTATTTTTGAAGAGAGAGATATGCAAAGAAGCTATTACCTACATGAAATGTATATTTAAAGATTTTTTTTTCATCCTGGATGCCAGGAATATAAGAAAGTGCAGATATATTTAACCATAACATACTGTGATTCATCAAACAGCACAAACTTTCATTTCATGGAGTTTATCTGTTGACGTTGATTTAAACTATCACTTGTTTTATCATGTGGGAACATAAGTTATGTGGTCAAAAATATAAGGATTTTGAACTAATGTTGATTCAAGTTGTGTTGTCTTATCGTATTGTCTTTTCAAGTGCTGCCAGTTGAAAAGGGAAGCATTATGTTTACAAATCTGTTTTGAAATGTTTGCCAAAATTTTGGTAGTATCTTTAATAAAGATGTTTGTCTCCAGCATCCAAGAAAATAAATAACTTGTTGCGTATCACTGTCAACCAGAAAATGTTGATATCTAGAAAACATGACAGAATATGTAGATTAACTTTTCTCTTTAGAGTCTTTCTAAAATTTTAACTGGAGAGATTAAAAAGCTGTTACAAGTATACAAAGGTATACACATTATGCAAGAACTGAAGTGACACTTTTATGCCATAGCTCTAAAATATTACTGTATATTTTATTTCTATGTAGCATGGACCTCCTAGGGAATTCTATTTCTTTTAGTCTTGAGATCCCTGGTGCTCTTTCTTTTACCTCAAAATTGGTACAATCATTAAAGATTAATTTATTTCAAACTTCAAAAAAGAAAGAAAAGTATAAGCCTATTGGGAGATAAATTTGGTCCTCATATTATGGTAGAGTGTCCTGACAGGTTTGCTATAGGTAATGATCTCATTGGTGTTACTTCTTGGAGTCTTGGCCTTTTAAATCAAAGATTGTGTGCTGCTATTTGCTATGAGCAATATTTCTCAAAAGCAAGGTTCTTGGACCACTCCCATTACTAGAATTAGAATCTCTGGGTAGGGCTCAGGTATGTGCACTTTCACACATTTCCTCCTGTAAGTGACTTTTGCAAGCTGAAGTGTGAGAACTGTTGGCTTGGATGTAGTCTAAACTTTTAAGCCTCTTAATCTTAAAATCTTGAAATGAAGTCAACGAACTCTGCTTTTTCCTTTTAAACCCATCCCTGTCAGCAGGTACAATTCATTCTTCCCTTCTTTATGATCTGAGGCAAACCCTCCCTTGTTTCACTGCCAGCTCTTAATTCAGAACCTGTTTACAGCTAATCACTCCCCCTTGGAGCCCCTGCCCACCATTATACAGCATATCTTCTGGTTTACAGGTCAAGTAATATGGAAACTGGAGATGCCTTATGGAAATCCAGAATTCTATAAACTTGACCCACATACCTGAAAAATCCTTAATTTGGATGTCATTGTATTACATTGGATAGATCCTTGTCTGTCAAAGGTTGCAGCCCTTTTTGAGGAAGAGTTACGGCCCTGTTAAAATATTTATAATTATTTTTCCATCTCCCCCCCCTTGCAAGAATTTTAGATTCTTCCAAATGATTTCTGCAGGAAGGCATGGCCACTTAGTCACTCCTGTGGAAGATTTTCTCATTTTTACAGTAAATGTAAAGCAGCATTGTCACAGTTAAGGGATGAATTGTCTTACTGCTTTTTTCACCACATTTCATCCAAAACAATTTGCACTCTGTATCAATGCCTATAAACTTCCTATTGAATGAGAAGCTAACTTCAATCCAGCTGAAAGGATATTCAAGTACATTTTTTAATATGGAGATTGTATTTCCTATCTCATTGGTTATTTCCCTTGAAATACTTTAGAGGGATTAGCTTTATTTTTTTTTTTCCTGGTTCTGGGGCCTGGGTGCTTTCCCTAAGTTCTTTTTGCTCGAGGCTAGCACTGTACAACTTGAGCCACAATGCCATTTCTGGCTTTTTCTGAGTAGTTTATTGGAGATAAAAATCTCATGGACTTTCCTGCCTGGGCTGGCTTCCAACCATGATCCTTAGATCTCAGCTTTCTGAGTAGCTAGCATTACAGGCATGAGTCACTGGCACCCAGCAAATTTTAATTTTTTAAGTAGTGAGAAGTGTTCAGTAGTTGTTGGTGTGATCAGATTTTAGTGTTGTTCCATGCATTGATTTAAAAATTTTCAGTATTAATTTTATTCCTCTCTGATTGATCTTATACCCTGTATAGGATTTTTCTTTTAGCTTAAAGTATTTCATCTTATTATATAAAATCAAATGCATATTTACATGTTGGAAGCAAAATGTAGAGAAGTTCAGACAAAAACAGGCCGTCAGTTCAGACACTGCCTGGGTGCCTTACCCTATCCATTAGTGCATTCTTTGCTCCTGGAACTTGGCTGGAATTCTGTAGCCAGTTCACCTGCAGTGTGTCAAGTCAGTATGCTTGATAAATGCCTTTACTACTTGCAAAGTTCTGACAGTTTATTACTTGCCCAAGTGTTACTAAATCCTTTCTATGTGTACTAAAGGGGAATGGGGAAACAAAATAGAGCCAGCACTTTGAGAGGGATATTTTGGGAAAAGATATTAACTGACATTACTAAATGAAGGCCACAGAAGGTGTTAACAATGTTCTATGTAACTTGGTAAATTGGACAAGGCTGTAAGGCTCATTTCAAACTATCTTGAGTGTTAAAAGAAGAATTACACCTATATCTCTAAGCTGTTTCCATCCATGTCAGGCCTCGCAAGGCTAAAATGTCACAGGGGCTTTTCAGTTGTGAGCTCGGCAGCTATTCAAATGGGCTGTTGTTCTTCACCAATTTCAGTTCAATAAAAATGTTAACTTGGCGGTTCTGGTACTTGTTTTTCCTTTGTCTCATTTCAAAGCACTTTGTCTTAAAAACAAACAAATACCCCCATGGCAAAATATTCTCTGATGCCCTAATGTAAATGATCTTCCCTGGTCAGAGATAGGACTTATCATGACTCCAGGAAACGGGAACATAGGGTATTTGCCTCAGGACCCTGCCTGTTTTGTCTGTGCAGGGCACAGGACACACCCTGCAGAAGACAACAGCAAAAACAAAACAAAAAACGGAGCAGTTCCTTCAGTTACCATTTTTGAGGGCTTTCATTTCATTGCGTTTTTGCATTGATCATCCTGTTTCTCGTCACCTCAGTCAGCTCTGTTTTTTAAGCTGAGGTGTGGAAGGGAAACATACCTGACAAACAGCTAGCAAATGGGTGGCATTTGAGAACCCTGATGCCAACCTCCACTTTTCTGTTTTAACCACTTCTTCCTTTTGCCCTCCTATGTTTGCATAATTTCACAAAGTGACAGCCGGTGCTCAGCTATGTCCCATGTCCTGGGCAAAACTTCTGGGGTTTAGAGATAGAATGTGAGAGTCAGGATCATAACCAGTAGATTATTCAGGGCAAGTAGAAGTTTCTGAAATTATTTTTTTTTAACTTTGAAGGGGGTCTCAAAATACTTTTTGAGAATGTCTATGTTTCCTTTATATTTGAATATCTTCGGTCTTAACAATGGGCTATTTGACACTAGGGCAGTACTGGCAGAGGTAGGGGGAAGTGGTACCCTCTGGTGTTTTTATTTCAGAAGGCTAGGCCAGGAACCAGCTGTATAGCATGAGCAGGTAGCCCATTTGAACTAGGCCAAAGGACATTCCCCAGTGAATCCTTAACTTCCAGTTTCTACAAGTTTTATGAAGGAATAATAGAGAGCGATAAAAAAGGAAACCTTAGTCAAGCACTGGTGTTAAGAACCTGGAATGATGAGTGCCAGTAGTGACTGGGTTTATGAGGAGCCTCAAGGCTGGGTGAGTCTCCCCCAAATCACCACTGTGTCAGCAGTACTGCTGGCCCTCCCCACATGGGACAGCTGACATTGTACTTCCCTTTTAGCCAGACTCCTGTCCTCAGCGCAACAGTGAAAAGAGGCCTTCGCACTGGGTTATGAAAGAGGGCTCATTAGGAGAGCATTTGAGTGTTCTGGAAAACTAATGGTCTGAATTATGGATGGATGATCTTCCCAGTGCAATAATGGATGTTTTGGAACATTGTTTTCCTAGCAAGATTGAGTCCAGTCAAAGGGACGGAGGCCGAGAGAAGCCTGGGCTTTCAGTTGAAGTGTTTGTTTTATTGAATGCTAGACATAAATGTACCTGCTCTTCTGGTTTTACCATTCTGAGATTGGGCCCTGGGAGGCTGGTCCTGGCAATAAGTGACTGTGATATTGCTTAATTCTCAAGCTGGAGAGCGGATGATTCTATTGTGTGCGGCAGTGCAGATGTGTCACATTTTCAGCTCCTGCCTGCCTGATTCAACTGACCAGCCAGGCTGGTTTTTCTTACTAGGATTAGATTGTTGATACATTTTGGACATTCGCACGTAGACAGTAAGAACTCTGTATCTGGGTCTAGGAAATGGAGGATGGCGCGTCCTAAAAATGAGCTCACATAATTAGCCAGCCAGCATGTTTGCATTAACTAAAGGAATGAGATTCACTGCCATGTTCATTGTTCATGAATTTCAGCCAGACTTACAAAACACCATTTTGATACCTTGTGGGCAGCCTAATCTTCCCTACCAATCTCATTTCCTGCAACTCCTATTTCCTGTTCCCCATTCACCCAGGCCTCCTTTCAGGTTTTCCTATACACATTTCTTGTCCTACACTAAGAAAGATCTATACCACTATCTATCTCTACCCTCCTCCCCTTCCTTCCTTAGATAAGTCCTCCTCAGTCTTAAGATATCCACTAAGCAGCCTGTAACCTTCCAGACTAACTCAGGTTATAAGCCCTCTTTCATATTATACTTCTTTGTGGCACTTAAAATTGTAACTGGATACTCATTACATTATTAAGTTCCATTATTAACTGTCTTGTGAACAAAACAGTTTCTAGCTTGGTGTCAGGCATATAGAAAGTACTCAGTATAATATATTGAAAGAATGTGTGGGGTAGGGCTGGGAAGGTGGCTCAGTGGTAGAATGCTTGCCTTGCATGCATGACGCCCTGGGTTCGATTCCTCAGCACCACATAAGCAAAAAGAAAAAAGCCGGAAGTGGCACTGTGGCTCAAGTGGTAGAGCGCTAGCCTTGAGCTGAAGAGCTGAGGGACAGCGGCCAGGCCCAGAGTTCAGGCCCCACAACTGGACCAAAAAAAAAAAAAAGAATGTGTGGGGTAGATTGTTCTTGCAAGTCATATTTAAAATCCACGTAGCAAGAGAATTTAGATAATTGTGAGAATCCACTATGTTATTTGGATCTGTTCTTTTCTACTTTATCTTCCCAAAGTCTTGATTTAGGCATTGATACAAACAAAGGCAGATTTGATGCTAAGACAGACAGTCTGTAATAGTTTGGATTTTGAAGTCTATTATAAATTTCCTAAGGAAATCTTATATGTTTTTTTCAAATAGCTTTCTCACTTCCCCAAGGACATGCTGCATCAACTTGCCATCTTCCTTAAAGCATCTCTAGCCTGATGTTTCTTTAAATTCAACATAAGTTATTGTTGACACTTATTTTGTATCTAGTACTTGTACAACATTCCAGGTGGTAAATGCTCTGAGGATAATTGCTCTCAGGGATTCCTGTAATGGTATAGCAGAGCCCTGCCATCACAAAAGCTGCTTTCATTTTGTAGATGATGGAGTGGAAATACCCAAGTGCATGGCAGAGCAGGATGAGACCCCAGGAGCTTACACATTCATCCTCCTGTAGCCACTACTGAAAAGTGATCAACAGTAGTGGTAAAGCACCCAACAAACTGAGCCATACCACAGGCCACAGGCACAGAGGTTGAGAGCACATTTGGAGCCAGCCTGGCAGATAGTCTTGACTCTGCCACTCACAAGCTACAGATTATGGTCCAGCTTATAAAGCCCTCTGCCCTCAGTTTGCTTCCTGTGAGTGGTATAATGCCTACCTCAGAGGCTGTTATGATAAAGCATATGTAGAAAGGTCCTGGCAACTAGTAAATTTTCCAGTGTATTTTTATTGCATAATTTTTTTATTATTTCCATCTTTTGTTTGCATGTTGCAAGTTTTGTGGCAATGTTCCTAACAAAGCAGCCAGTCAGAACTATTGGGGTTAGCTTCTTGCATAACATTGAGCCCTTATGGTAAAAAGACACAACCCAGAACCTAGAATTTTTGTTTTGTTTTGCTTTTTGTTTTTTGTTTTTGTCCATCATGGGGCTTGAACTCTGGGCCTGGACATTATCCCTCAGCTCTTCAGCTCAAGGCAAGAACTCTACCACTTGAGCCACAGGACCACTGCCAGTTTTCTGGGGGTTTATTGAAGAGTTTCATGGACTTTCCTGCCCTGGTTGGCTTTGAACCGTGATCCTCAGATCTCAGCCTCCTGAATAGCTAGGATTACAGGCGTGAGCCACCAGCACCCATCCCTAAAATGTTTTAAAGACTCTACTGCCAGATGCCAGTGGCTCATGCTTATAATTCTAGCTACTCAGTAGGCTGCGGTCTGAAGACCACAGGGCAAAAGCAACCCAGGCAAGAAAAAAATCCATTAGTCTGATCTCCAATTAATCACAGAAAAAGCCAGAAGTGGTGCTGTGGCTCAAGTGGTAGAGTGCTAGTCTTTAGCAACAGTTGCTTAGGGACAGTACCCAGGCCCAGGGTTCAAAGGCCCAGGACTGACAAAAGAAAAAAAATACTCTGCTCCTGATTCTTGAGTACCATTTTACCTTCCCTTAGCATCATGTCAATAAGTAACTTGCAATAGTGTAGGTATATTTGTTCCATACTTAAGATTAACTTTGAAAATTCTCCATATTCTCTTTTCTAGTTGTTTTTAGAAAGAACCAATTTTTTTAATTGTGAAAATACAGTACACAGGGGTTACAATTACATGGGCAAGATAATGAGTACATTTCTTAACAAGCATTGTTGCCTCCTCCTTTGTTTCCCTTTCCCATCCCCCCTCCCCCAACCGGGCCAGAGTTGTAAAGTTCGTTTTTCAACATAACATCTTGTACATCTCATTGTTGCAATGGGCCCACCTGTATCCCTATTTAAACAATTTGTTATTTCCCTTCCCCTCCACAAATTATACCAATATCAAATACAGTGAAAACAGGGGTTATACTGTGGGGGAGGGACATACAAAGCAACAAAGAAATCATCTTATAAATATGTTAGAAACAATCACAAGAAAGAAAACACATGACCATTTCTGCTTGTCTCAGATATATACTAGTTATTGCAAATAAGGGAAACCATGGGACCTTTGTTTCTTTGGACCTGGCTAGAAAGAACCATTTTTAAAAGAGCCTTTTTGCCTTAAACCTACATTCTTCTTACCACCCAGTTACTAGAAGGGTTCAACATGGTTCGGTATAGGTGAGATGTTTTAGGAAAAAGGCTTTTATAAAAATGACTCCATAGTATGGGGCACTGGTAGCTCACGCCTGTAATCCTAGCTACTCAGGAGGCTGAGATCTGAGGATCATAGCTCAAAGCCAGCCCAAGCAGGAAAGTCGGTGAGACTCTTACCTCCAACTAACCACTAGAAAACTAGAAGTGGTGCTGTGGCTCAAGTGGTAAATTGCTAGCCTTGAGCTAAAGAGCTCAAAAACAATGCCCAGGCCCAGAATTCAAGTCCCACAACCGACAGCCCCCCCCCAAAAAAAAAAGACTCCCTCTCCTTTTTTTTTTCATCCCAAGGCTAGAGCTCATCTAAATCTATCTTGTTTAAGAAGTGCCAAGAGGATCTCCAGGGGTCTCATGGTCACCTGAACGACAGAACCCTGCAGCTGAAAACAGCTCTGAGGTGACACTGGAGACTGTTAGCAAAGCCGCAAAGCCATGTTTCCATCTAACTTCTTCCTTTCTTCCTCTCTCTGTCCCTGTTGACAAGTTTGTATTGCTATGGTAGCTAATTATCACCACCCACCTGCTCTTCTTCCTCCTCTTTCTTTCTTTTTTTTTGTGGGAGTACTAAGGTTTGAATTCAGTGCTTCACACTTGCTTTACTGCTTGACCCATGCTTCTAGCTACTTTTGGCTTTACTTTCCAAATAAGATATCACATTTATACCTAAACTGACCTGGAATGTGAGCCTTCTTTTTATACTTCTAGCCCAGCTTTTACTTTGAGATGTAGCCTCATAAACTTTTGTGCCTGGCTTGGCCTTGAGCTACAGTCCTCTAGATCTCTACTTCCCAAATAGTTACAATTGGATACTCTGGTTTCTCTTCAGATTGTATAAAGCTTTCACCTTTTACCAAATAGTTACAATTGGGGCTGGGAAGGTGGCTCAGTGGTAGAGCGCTTGCCTTGCATGCCTAAGGCCCTGGGTTCGATTCCTCAGCACCACATAAGCAAAAAGAAAAAAGCCGGAAGTGGTGCTGTGGCTCAAGAGATAGAGTGCTAGCCTTGAGCTGAAGAGCTGAGGGACAGCGCCCAGGCCCAGAGTTCAGGCCCCATGACAGACCCAAAAAACAAACAAACAAACAAACAAACAGTTACAGGCATGAACACATCTGCTTCACCCCTTTTCTGAACTCACTGGTCTTGCATGTATGAACTCTCCTGCTCCTCTCTCCTTTTAACATGCACAGCTAAACATGTTTTCTTGAATTTAGCTTATAGATGGAGAAAAGGCCAGATAGAGACAGAAGTACAAAAGAAAGACATGGAAAGTTGAGGAAAACAAGTTGAACTGTTCTGCAGAGATGAAGGATGATAATGGAACATGGAGCTTTATATCATGGGTGTGAATCCTGGTTCTTATGAACTTGTGGCCCAGGGCTATTTTTCTATACCTTTCCATCTTCCTCTGATAATCCTTGTAACCCCTGACCATTAAACATTTCATGAAGCTAGAAGGACTAGGTAGGGACAATCAGAAAGCGACACTACTTGTTTTTACAGGCCCTCCCCCCATGTCAACCCACTTTGGAGGGAACAGAAACTTCTAGAAGGTCCAATACTTCAAGCAAAATAGCTACTATTAAATTACATGGCCCCTTTTAGTAGGAGTCTCATTTCAGCAATTTAAAATTCCAAGCTTGTATTAGAACTAAAGTTCTGAAGTATATTTAAAATGAATGCTTCTCTCCTCTTCCAGCTTTGGCTTGCTTTGAACTGGGAGCCAAGTACTCCTTGTCATCCTTCCTTCATCTGCTACCCCTCAGCTCCCCCAGGATTGAAGGAAAGGCAGGTAGGGATTAGCACAGGGTAGGAGAAGTCTTAGGTGGCACCTATGAAGTTAACCTTAGTTTCTTCTGGACATAGTCGGGTTTCTCATGAGCATTTCTGACCTTTCTCTAGTCAAGCTGGCACAAGAGGACATAGTAAGAGAATGTTCAGGTCTCCTTGGAGCAGCAGCATGAAGCTACTACTTACAGCAATAGAAGAGAAAAAAGTGTTGGAAATTACTTCTAGTGAATAGAAGCTGTCTGGGGCCTGTTAGATTGCTGAACTTATTCTCTAAATTGCTGCTTTGTCTTTATTAAACATATCTAGGGAGATAAAAGCAGACACGATTCCTTCCTGAGGCCCAGGCATTTCAGTTTATTGCCTTATCAAAAGTGTTCTGGTACTTGGGGTTCTTATCTAGTGGCCTTCTCATGTTGCTAATTCCTTCCGAGGAAAGTTTCCAACATGGGGAGATACCATTTGGTGGGTCAGTGGACCTCAAGCTAGTCCCTGAGTTCACATGGGAAAGTTGGAACTTGGGAAGGACAGTGATTCTTTTTCTCAAGAATGATTGAGGCCCCCATCTTCCAGGAGGTTTGAGGCTGGTATCTTCTCTGAGTGGACCCTTCTGGGGTAGAGCAAGATGTTTGGGCCATGGTGAGGGTACATCATCACCCAGGGTAGCTTGTGAGACAGAGAAATAACATCTGTGTTATTAAAAGTGCTCTGCTGTGAGCAACTGGGCAGACCATCTGTACGGTGTGAGTATAACAAGGTTACTGGTGAACAAACAAGAAGCTAAACCAACAGAGCTGGGAGGGGAATGCCAAAGGGTCAGCGAAGCTCAGGAGAAGCCCTTTGCAGAGTGAGAACAAGCAACAGCAGAGAAGAGCAACAACTGTTTACCATTTGTCAACGTGCAACACTTCGAGTCTTCCCAAACATTTTCACAGATGCCCTCAGTTGATTGTGCTCCTCAACACTTTCACTGTGGAATGGGACAACTCCCAGGCACAACCCCCAAAGAGTCACAGAGGGTGAACAGTAGATAAGAAGGTAGGTCTTGTCTCTCTACTATACCCTAATTCCTGGCAGCCTCCGCTAAGGGACCCCCATTGTTTAGCTGGTGCTTTGGGGGACTCAACAAGGTCTCCACACAGCCCATTCACAGGCTACCGCCACGAAGTTTCCATTGCTCTATCTATGCTCTGAGCCACGTGTTTCTCATTTCCCTGTATTCTCCCAGCAGGTCAACACCCCAATCTGCTATGAAAATGCCTCTCCTATTCAAACTGCCCAGATGGAGGCTCTCCCCAGCTCCTATTCCCTCATGCAACCACCTCTTGCTCCTGTTTTCTGCTTGGAGGTGGAATGCCACCCACCATGGCAGGACAAGGTTTTCACCTGTGGGTGCACGCTATGCTGCTGCATTCTTGACATTGTGATACCTGGATCTCCCTTCTTCCCAGAAAAAGAAATGGAGATCTGTTCTGCCCCTGTATCTTTGCCTTGACCTTTACTCTGAATTATCAGCTATAGGAAAATAGGAAGCTTGACAGCCATGCTAACCCACTATTCCTCAAAGTGATGGGTCTCAGGCATGCTCTCTGACCAGAAGCAGTATAGCAGCACCTGGAAACTTATTAGAAATAGAAATTCTCAGGCTGATGTGAAACCCCTGGACTGAGACCCACCAACCAGTGCCTTCATGAAGCCCTGCAGGTGATTCTGATTTGAGGCAACATTTGTGTCTTTAACACTCTCCATTAATTAGAATCACCTAGGGACTTTTGTCTATGTTCTCACAAAGACCAAGAGTTCTGCAGGTAGACTCTTTTGAAGTAGGAATTACACAGAGGACATTTACACAAATTTATCACATGATAGAAATGAATGGTAAGAAGTGAGGGCCACCAACCTACATAAGATTTCTGGATCTCCCAAATGCAAAGTCATTTGGCCTAAGAAATTTGGACAATGCTAGATTTAACATGATTAGCATTTTTTTTTGATGAAGGACTTTTCAAAACCTTTAATATGCTGATCTATGCCTTTAGAGGAAGTAGAGATCACACCATATCCTGTTTTATCAAAGTATCTCAAAATCAATATTTCAAGGAACAAACACATTGAAAATGTTACCTTAGAGGGTTTATAAAACATCATTTCTGCTGCAAATCAGGTTTCTGGAATCCCATGGACCTCTGCTCAAACTATGCTTTACCAGAACTAGGGTCCTTGGAAGAAATACCATTTAGATGTCCCTGTTTCTATTTGTGTAATCATACTCAATACCTCTTTGTTAAGCCAGAAACTGGTGGCTTGTGCCAATAATCATAGCTACTCAACAGGCTAAGATCATAGGCTCAAGGTTTGAGGCCACCTATAAAAGTCTGAGACTCCAGCTCCAATTAACCAGCAAAAAGCCTGACTGGAGGCCCATGAGCCATTCTCATGGCTCAGCCATGAGCATGAAAGCCAAGCAAGAGCACAAGGCCTGGAATTCAAGACCTAGTACTGATGCACACTCACACACACAAACAACACACACTTGTTTGTTGTCTACCATCCTTTCAACAACTTTTTTTTAGCTTGGCATCTCTTAGTGAAGCTATAGATATATAGATATAGATATATTTTTTTCCGGCTGGTCCTGGGCCTTGAACTCAGGGCCTGGGCCCTGTCCCTAAGATCCTTTTGCTCAAGGCTAGCACTTTACAACTTGAACTACAGCACCACTTCCAGCTTCTTCTAATTAATTGGAGATAAGAGTATCATAGACTTTCCTGCCTGGGCTGGCTTTGATTCACAATCCTCAGATCTCAGCCTCCTGAGTAGCTAGCCATCAGTGATGTCCAGCTAATGTAATAGATGAGAGATTTGTTGCCATATTTGGGTGTCAGACTGGGAAAATGAAAACTGTGCTCATCTGTAATTGATTAGTTTAGCTTGGGTTTTCTGTTATATTCTTATCTCCGCGAACCTGTAGTCATTGGTGTCTTTTTCATTTTTGTTTTATGATTTTATGACTTGGTAGAATTCATTGCTAGCTATTTCTAGTCCCAAGCTTACTCACATGGTTGTGGCTGAAACTTCCTGGCCCTCACCATGGAGAACATTCCATGGGCTGCCTGAGCATCCTAACACAAGGTAGCTTCTCCCAGAGACAGACAGACAGAGACAGACAGGACACAAGTGTTAATACCCATGATAAAAACTACCATTTTTTGTAACCTCAGTTAGAAGTACAAACATGGATTTAAACAACATTTCTCTTCTGAGTTCACAGTTTTATTTCAGCTCTTCTTTAGGAATAGAAATACAGTCTTATATCTACCATAGTTCTTTTGTTGTGGTTATTGTTGTTGTTGGTTATGTTGTTCTTTAGGGGCCGGTCATGGGGCTTGTACTCTGGGTCTGTGAACTGTCCCTGAACTCTTTTTGCTCAAGGCTAGTACTCTACCACTTTGAGTCACAGCACCACTTAATTGGAGATATGACTCCCACAGGAACTTTTCTTCTTGGGCTGCCTTCAAGCCATGATCTTCAGATCTCAGCCTCCTGAGTAGCTAAGATTATAGGTATGAGCCACCAGCACCAAACCCATCGTTGTTTTGTTTTGTTTTTCATGGAATTAAGATTCTTATTTCAGAAACGCTTTCTATTTATCAGTCCTCCAGTGTTCTTAACTGAATGGATTGAATGTCCAACTGAGATGCAAGAAACTATGAAGCAACTTGTTGAGAGTTTGCCTCTGAGAGCCTGCCTCAGGCAGAGACATCTGATGTGAAAACGTGAGGACAGGAAGGCACATGAGAGGAGCCAGGACTGGCAGTCTACCTTTAAAAGTGTGTTGATTTGCCTCCAGAAGCCTTGCCCTAATGAAAGAGACCATTCATTCTTTAAGACATTCGGGGCATATTTGTCACATGGCAACACTATCCCAGCACTAGGCATGTCACAGCAAGCAAATCAGATTTCCTGTCCTGAGCCATTAGTAATGTGAAAGTCAGAGCCAAGCATTCCCAGGGAAAGTATACAGTAGGAATGAATTCTTACATAGCCTAATATTTTATTTAACAAATACTTACATAGCTTTTGCTGTATGGCTGACATTTCTCTAAGTACTTTGGAAATGATAAAATGATCAGCTCCTCATAATTGCCCATGAATATTATTCCCATTTTATATACATGTCACAGGTCAAATAACTTTGCCAGGACCACACTGCTAGTGATAGAGATGTACTTTGAACCTAATCTAACTGCAGAGTCCACTTTCCTTACCACATCACCAATAACTGTCTGCCCTCAATGAAACAACTCAGCTCTGAATACTAGCATTTTCTTTGTAAAGCACAGAATATTATTACATACTGGTTGATAATTTTGTAGTGATATTTTATCAGCTGAAATCTCTTTTATCTGAAAAATTGCTTCAGTAGAGCACCCTCTCCCCTCCCTCTCTCTCTCTCTCTTCCCCCCCCTTTATTTTGAGGACAGCATTATCATATATACCAGTTGGCTAAGGGTTATAGTTAATAGGTTCATCATCTATTTGATTCACCCTTGTCTTATTTCCATCACTGGGTTTATTTTCAACAATTTCTGTTATAATATGATTTTCATTTCTATGGTGGTTTCATTATCTTCAATTCCTTTCATCACTCCTTTAGCTTTAACTTCTTTTTATCTGACCTCCTGTATCTTAAAACTCATTTCATACAAAGTTGGTATATATTTAAATTTTCTTGGAGAATGTAGATAAATATGCATCTGGAATTCTATAGGTTGCCCGAATAATCCCTCTTAATGGTTTACTCTTCATCTGCTTGTTGACTACAGGTTTGGTTCCACCCCTCCACAACCTTGGATGTGGTTGTTTTTATTTGCTTTTGGTGTTTTCAATGTGCCTAAATCTGTATGAAATTATAGGCTAAAATAAGTGATTTGTTGTGATTTGCTGTTTATTACATGTTATGGGAGGGGTTAGGACAATCAGTGGCAGCTGCAGACCTCCAATCAGGCCTGATTGCTCACAGGGTTTTAGATTGAACTCCTGTGAGTGGGTTGTCCAAGCAGGATATAATTTGGCAAGGATCTTGGTGGAGACTTCTAGCTCTCTAATCTTTTCTTATGTGTATTTAGAATTGTTTGTTCAAACAACTGGCTGCCATTTCTGTTTTTACATACTTCCTGTCTTACTTTATAAATTTGAACTCTGTTTTCAGAGAGAGCCAATGTGTCTTTCCCAATAACTTCCTTCCTTCTGTCTGATCATCTTTCCTTCTCTGCAAAGTAGAACCAACACTCAGAAGGATGTTCTTCATTTGTTGTGGGTCCCATCCATACCCTGAATTCTTGTTTGAAGGACGATGTCCCTGGAGACCCTTACATTATTTCCAAAGAAATCTACAACACCATTGAAACCTAAAAGATGGGCTTCACCTCTTCACAGCCTTCCTTGACTTGGTCAGATTTTAGCAGATTATAATGAATTGAGATTCTTCCTAGCTGCATTATTTTCATAGGTTTCATGAAAAGGGTTAAAGAAAACATTCTGTATACCATCGTATTTTATCTAGCACATTAATAAGTTGTTAAAAGCTCTAGTTTATGAATTCCCTGAATTATGACCATTTCTCTCTGCTTAGTTTCACTCAAAAACATTTATTGAGGTGATAATAGATGCAGATGTAGAACATTATGCAAGACACTGCTAAAGATACAAAGTGAGTAAAACATGAGACCTACTTTCAAGGAACATATGGTATAATGTGAGCAAGAAGAGAAATCCTAAGTAACCATAATAAGATTCATTTAAATGGGGTCAAGGAATGATCAAATTGTGACAGTAATGATGGTGATGATGAAAGGGTAGGGAATATGGTTTAGTGGTACAGTGTTCGGCTGGCATGCATGAGGCCCTAGGTTCAATCCCTCAGTACCACATAAACAAAAATTAATAAAATTAAAAGGGAAAAATAACTTTTACAAATTATTTTAAAAAGAGACAAGAGGTGATTATGTTCAGTCGGAGGGTTTTTGACAATAGTCAAAAAGAAAGAGAATAAATAAAGGACAATGTTCGCCAGGCGCCTGTGGCTCATGCCTATAATCCTAGCTACTCAGGAGGCTGAGATCTGAGGATTGCGGTTCAAAGCCAGCCAGGGCAGGAACATCCGTGAGACTCTTATCTCCAATAAACCAGTAGAAAACTGGAAGTGGCGCTGTGGCTCAAGAGGTAGAGTGCTTGCCTTGAGCCGAAGAGTGCAGAGACAGTGCCCAGGCCCAGAGTTCAAGTCCCATGACCAACCAAAAAAAAAAAAAGGACAATGTTCATCTTATGAACGAAGTGGGGATAATGGGCTTTGGATTACAGTGACACCAGACTCACCTCTCAGATAATCAGTGACTATGTACCCTCAGTAAAACAAGTGAGTTCTGTATACAAGCATTTTTCTTTATAAAATAGAGAATATGGTACTATATACTTGTTTGTTGTGGTGGGGGTGGGGGTGATCTTTTCCTAGTCCTGGGGCTTGAACTCAGGGCCTGGGCACTATCCCTGAGCTTTTTTTGCTCAAGGCTAGTGTTCTACCACTTGAGCCATAACACCACTTCTGGCTTTTTCTCTTTATGTGGTACTGAGGAACTGGACCTGGGGCGTCAAGCGTGCTAGGCAAGCACTCTACCACTAAGCCACAGTCCCAGCCCTACACACCTGTTTTGAAATTCAAGTGGTAAAAGGCCTGTCAAGCTCCCTGCCTGCATAATTCATGGCTCCTACTAGATATTTCAGAAATGTTTCTTTCCAAAGGAAGCCTTTTGTATAATAGAATCAATCCTCTAGTTGTCATATATTTAACACACATAAAGCTTTTTCTTACTTTTTCCTAAGCAAGTGCTTGGCTACCCCCCTCAGCTCAGCCTCCCAAGTAGTTAGGATTACAGACACACCCAATTCAAAGGATTTTTGGTGTTGTTGTTGTTGTTGTTTAAATGAATGGTCTTTCTACTGTTAGTTATATGTGTTATATAATTGTATAACTCTTAACTATATTATTGCTCTGTTAGCCTTGTAGCTAAACAGTCAAATGGGACAACTGTTGTGAATGTGCTCCTCAAGTTTTCAGGTATTAAGCAATATAAGGAAATGGATTAACTTCCTGTGTACCTCATGTTCCCTCCTTTAGAAACAAAATCCCACTCTCCTTCCTTTACACAGAAAACCCCATGAGCACATTTTTGCTGGCTTTTACCCTGGCATATGATTAGGCAAGTTTTTAGTGACTGAAGGCCAGTTCTCTGAGGATTTTTAGGGTCTGTCGGAGGCTGGCTTGGGACAAGCCAGCGTTTTCCAGAGAGGCGCAACATGATACACGTGAAAAGAAAATAGGTCAGAATCTCCTGTAGCTGTGCTGCATTGCTCCTTAGCTAAAGGTCATTCTTAATCCTCCTACAGCTCCCAGAACACTGTGTACAGTGGTTTTGTTCAATGTTCCAGGAAGGAAATGACTTCTATAAGGCAAAGTAGGGGACACATTCTTCACCGGAGCACCCCCCCAAAATGTTTCACAATTCCATTGAAAGCACTAAAAGATTAGTTCTAGCGAAACTCCATAGTAGTATTTCCCCATCCTTAAGATCTGAAGTGACATTCCTCCTCAGATAGAACCATAGTTGAAACTTTAACTTTGAACCTGCATGAAATAAAAAGAGAAAGAGAAGAGTCCACTGAACAAGAGCACCACCCATGAGTAGAGGATCGTAGTCAGCATGGCTGGAGAGTTTCCACTCAACCCAGTGATCTCTAAGCAGAGAAAAGAGTCTACACTGTTTTTCAGAAACACAGGAATCAGAAGAAAACAATGAGAATGTCATGGAGTCCACTTGCATTGTGGCATATGGCATTAAAGGAAGCGGTCTGAAAACACTAGGCCCTAGCTAGCAGCCCATTGCCTGCTCCTCAGCACCTTCATGGCTCAGGTGCCCCCAAAACTCCTCCTCTAACAGAAAATAAGAGAAACACTGGAGACCCTTTCTTACCCCGAGAGGCCTCCAACAGCTACTCTCTCTGTCCTTATCAATTCAGAAGAGATTATTTTCCAAAATAAAAGTAAATACATGGATTTGTGGATGTGTTCACCTATTTCCACACTTCCTAAAACCCATCACCAATTCATGTCCCCTCTTTCAGTTTGTAGCAGCTCCTTCATCTCCCTTTAACTCAACCCTCTCATCAAAGCAAGCTCAGTTCCCTCAAATTATTTATCTGGAAATACCATGGACATCGCTTAGGGACAAACAAGTAAGGAAAGATGTATACTCGTTTTGGGTTTTTTTTTGCCAGCTCTGGAGCTTGAAACTCAAGCCTGGGTACTGTCCATGAGCCTCTCTGTGCTCAAGGCTAGCACTCTACGATGAGTCACAGCACCACTTCCAGCTTTTCTGTTTATGTGGTACTGAGGAATCAAACCCAGGGCTTCATGCATGCTAGGCAAGCCCCCTACCACTAAGCCACATTCCCAATCCCTTGTTGTCATTCTTTTTCTGTTTTTCCATTCATTCTTTAGAAGTGATGCTTGTTGACCTAGATTCTTTGTATAGATTAACAGTATCTCCAAACATACCCCCTCCCTGAAAATCACAAATAGTTTACATGCATATAGACATACTATGTTTATTAGATGTGACCAACGCCAACATAATTTACTGAAAACCTTTTGCACACTAAAGAAAAATGTTAATAACAATGTTTCCTTTAAAACTATGCCAATGGGATGGGAATGTGGTTAGTGGTAGAGTGCTTGCCTAGCATGCAAGAAATTCTGGGTTCAATTTTTCAGTACCCCATAAACAGAAAAAGCCAGAAGTGGCACTGTGAATCAAGTGGTAGAGTGTTAGCCTTGAGAAAAAGAAGCTCAAGGACAGTACTCAAGCCCTGAGTTCAAGCCCCAGGACTGGCAAAAAAAAAAAAAACCTATGCCAAAATAAAAGCTATTCCACTCAAGGTAAAGGAGATGAAATCCATACAGAGATTACCTGATTGTGGAAATCAGTACATCCTTTGCCTTTTTCTTAGTCCCTAACAGTTAACCAGTTCTCCCAAACCATAAGAAATATAAGGCTAGATTTATTTTTATATCTATGGTGTGGTATGTCAAGCTCAGTGCTGGTGATATGGTTGAAACTATGGAGCTTACACTCTGCTGCCTGGTATTAAGGCTGGAGGATGAAGTTGTATACAACTCTACCTCAGTGGGCCATTATGCCTGTGCCCAAACATTTCTTGCCTCTTCCTATCCCTAGTCTTATGCTATACTTTGACGTGGGCCTTCGCTGACTTTTCTCTGGCTGTTAATGTACTTTCTGTGTATGCACACGTGCACACGTGTGTGTGTGTGTGTGTGTGTGTGTGTGTGTGTGTGTGTGTGTGTGTTTCAGTCCTGTGGCTTGAACTCAGGGCCTAGGAGCTGCCCCTAAACTTTTTTGGTCAAGGCTAGTGCTCTACCACTTGAGCCACAGCTCCACTTCTGGCTTTGTTTTTCCTTTTCGGTAGTTTATTGGAGGTAAACGTATCTTAGACTTTCCTGCTGCTCAGATCTCAGCCTCCTGAGCAGCTAGATTACAACTATGAGCCACCAGCACCTGGCTGTTAGTGTACTTTTGTGTCAGCTTTCTTAGCTTCTTTCAAGGGGTCTAGCTTCCTTTAAAGTCAAACAAGCTTATTTTGACAGTCTGGAACCTTCGACTATTTGTTGTCAGGACAGCTGGTAACCTTAGCAAGACCACAAAGCAAATATCATACACATTATCTCTGCATCCCAACTTTTGCCACATCTTGCCATTAAGCTCAGAATGCACATGGACACTACTTGGCGGATGAGCTGAGAAAGCTAGGTTTCATGAGTTGGTATAGCACAATGACTTGGGTATGCTGTTCTATTAAGACTAGGTTTTGGACCAGTAATAAAGAAGCTTCTATGGCTGTGATGCTGAGCTTGGTGTTAGAAACATCCAGAAGTCTTGGCCTAAATTCCAGGGGGCTGAAAATCTAGATAAGGAAAAGACTTGTTTAGCTTTACTAACCTATAACTTTGCTAACTTCAAGTTAACATTTCTTTTAATTACAAAGGTAGGTAACAAACCACAATAGTTATGTAACTATGTTAATTCATTGCTATTTTGAAGATACATTTCACACTAGTTGATCTCATTTAATATATTAATAAACATCTATAATAATAAAGAAACATCTTTTTAAATGAGAGTAAAGATATTTTTCAATATAATTGGTATCTTGTATATTGTTTCAAACTTTTAAGCATAAAACATCATCATTCTGAGAAAAAGCCAAGAGCTTTATCATACTCCTAAAGGAGGCCATGGATTCAAAGTCAAAGGTTGAGACTCCAGTGCTAGGTTTCACAGATGAACTGGAATTTCTGGTTATATAAATGTGTCAATCACAACAGAAACAAGACAAATGATAATGACTAATGCTTAAGGAATTTAATTTAGACATGAGCTTCTAACAGATGCCCAACCCTACTGGACCAAGAAACTTCAATGGAAAAATGGGAAGAGAGTCAAGGTCTCATGTCCGTAACCCTAACTACTCAAGAGTCTGAGATCTGAGGATCATGGTTCAAAGCCAGCCTGGGGCAGAAAAGTCTATGAGACTTATCTCCAAATAACTACCAAAAACTATAAGTAGAGCTGTGGCTCAAGTGGTAGAGCACTAGCCTTGAACAAAAAAGTTCAGGGACAGTACCCAGGCCCTAAGTTCAATCCACAGGACTGGCACTCAAAAAAAAGTGGGGGGGAGAGACAGAGAGAGAGAGAGAGAGAGAAACTATTGCCTAGCAAGCTAGCCTTTGGAACTGCCAGGCAAGCCATTGCATAACCATGGGCTTGATTCACTGGTTCACCTCCTTTATTCAGCTTGCTGAGATTATTATATTCTTGTCTTTAAGGATGATGATAGGTTACTAGGCCTACAGGTTCAAAATTGCCCTCTGCAGCCTTCTTCTGGCTATGTATTTATTGTCTATTGAGGTCCCTGATTCTTTTCCTTAAAAGTTTTAGCTTATGGCTTTGACTCACTTAGAACTTTACAATGAAAGAAGGTTGTCTCGAACAGGCGTTGAGTTCATGGAGTCACTTCCTATTGGACTGGAGATGAATCTGTCCTGACTTTCAGCTGATTCATATTTTCAATGGCTTACTCAGTTATGACTCAATAATGACAACATCATTTTAAACATAAAGTTTGAAGAGAACCATGGACAGAAATAGAAGAGGGAAACATATAAAATGAATTAGAATAAAAAGAAACCATACCAAATGAATGACTCCCAATGTTTCTTTGTCTAGGTATGAAATAGAAACTTTACTAATAGCAACACATCATTTATAGTTAAGTAGTGCTTTAATGGTCATCATTTTGTTTTATGTCCACAACAACTCTGTGAGGTAAGCAATTGCAAAGCTGAATCTCAGAAATCCTAAAGAACCAATCAGAGGCCACAGCTTAGAAAGTGGGGCATGAGTCAGGGAAGGGTCAAGTGTTCTGCTTTGCAGAACACAAAGTCACAACCTGAGGCTGCTGCCCTAGTGAAACTAAGAAAACAAACAGTAACTGTGTGCTGATTGAAAACTCAATGAGACTTGGAGCAAAATAGTAAATACAGGCACAATTCCCAAGTTTTCTGAGAGTTTGTAATACAGAAAACAGAAGAGGCACCAAAGCCTCATTGATATTCTAAGAAAAAGACAGAAGAAATAATTGTACACAGAGAAGGTAGTGTCCATAAAAGGAAACTAGAGGCCAAACTAAGTAGGGATCTACTTTGTTATATTTCAATTTTAGCAGATTTGCTGCTGATCTATTCATAGGTTTCTCTTGATAAACACACCCCCGAGAGAGAGCGAGAGAGAGAGAGAGAGAGAGAGAGAGAGAGAAACTTAACTCAGAGACAGAAAGACAGGGAGAAAAAAAGAGGTTGAACCTATTAGAAGCCCAAATGTAATATACATTTCATATATATATATAAATATGTGTGTATGTATTCCCCCATAATGCCATTTAACAATATAATCTGTGATGAGAACAAAAATATCAAAACTGTATAGGAAATTTATTTCCTTATCATTTGTTGAATAACATCCAACAAAAATATTTAGCATGGTTGTTCTGTGTACAGATAGATAAAGTAACTTTGGTTTTGCCTTAGCTTTGTTTTTAATTATCTCTTTCTCAACTACAAGGAAATCTTAGTGCTCATAAACAAAAGGAAAGAAAAGAGTAAAGAGAGTGCAGGCAGAGAGACTTTGGCTGGTCTTCTATCCATCTTGCATGCAGGTAGTTGCTACACAAGTTCCAGATCTTGATTTGAATCTCAGGGGCCAGAGCTGTATGTATTCCACAAAAGGCCCTTTGAAACTCTTTCCCTTTCCTGGTCTGACAAAGGCCTAGCTGACTGACCTTTAAGGGACAGGAGCCCTGGTTTGGCTTGGCCTCTGCTCTCCTGTGGACTGTGAGCCATCCTTGTCTGTCAGGGATATGTGGCTGAGACTACTTCCTCCATTATATTTAGCTCTTTGGTTGTTTTCCTAATGAGCTGTTCGTTTGCCTCCAGCCAGAAGATGAATATGTGAAATCATAAACTAGACACCCAGCTCTCAAGAGCCAAAAGGAACTATTAAGTAGATTTTGAAATCTCCCCTCTCTGGAGCTCTTGCTGTAACTGGTTCTTTATTCCCTGTGCCTTTGGCTGAACAGACATGCTGCCCTCTAGCTAGAGCCGTCCCATCCTTGGACCTACATTCTCTCAAAAGGCCACCTACATTAGCTGCCTTCGCTTCACAGGCGCCAAGCTACTAAGCTAACTGGCAGGCACACCCAGCACCTGCTTAGGTAGCAGAAATACACAGAAAAAAAATGGAAAAAACGGAAAAACTTTTAATCAACCAATAACCACAGTTACCATAGAAACAAATTTTAAAACATCAATCTTGTGTTTTTGAATGGTCTTTACTTTTAATTATATATGGTGGCATAGCAAAACTTATATCTTTGTATGCTTCATTCATGAGGGCTCTATAGGCATTATTGAGACTGCTTTTTAAAGTCCTATGATTTGTCTTTTGCTTGTCCTTTCTCCTCAGTGAAACTTTCACCCAGTGTTGATGTGACTCAAATAAATCCTGCTGAAAATCTGGGTCTTTCAAAACCTTAATCATCCTTACTTAGCATGAACTAGTTAGCTCTTACCATTCCTTCGGAGTCAGGAAATCATTAGAGAAAACATGGAGTAACCTACTTTCAGTCTTAAAAGCCAAATGATAATGTTTTGTTCTACTGTTTAATGGTAATTCATAAATCCTCTTTTTCATAGTGAATGCACATCAAATATAAATTATTACTCTTTTTTCCTGTGTTGTGTGCTGATCCTAGGGCTTGAACTCGGGGCTTGGGCACTATCTCTAAGCTTCTTTTGCTTAAAGCTAATCCCTAGCATTTCTGGCTTTTTTGGTGGGGGTAGTTTATTGTGATAAGAGTTTCACAGAGTTTCCTGCCCAAGAAAGAAACAACTGCCCAATAAGTAAGTGGGCTAAAGACTTATAGAGAAACTTCTCTGAATAGGAAAGAAGGATGGCCAATAGACACATGAAGAAATGCTCAACCTCCCTGGCCATAAAAGAAATGCAACTCAAAACAACATTGAGATACCACCTCACCTCAGTTAGAATGGCTAAAATCAAGAACTCTAATAACAACAGATGCTGGTTTCAAATCTTAATCCTCATATTTCAACCTCCTAAGTAGATAGGACTACAGGTGTGAGCCACTGGTGCTCAGCACAATTATTTCATGAGCCCAACCTCTCATCTTCTAGAATACATGGGAACCTATTATAACTAGTTTGTATATAAATTCACTGTATAAAAATGGACTTCAATGTTTTTATTTAAAACTGGAATGTGTCTTATAGCAGAATTCCTCCTAAACTATTAGGAAGCAGTTTATACTCCAAGAGAGAAAACCATGTGGACATAGAGTCGGTGGCGTGAAGACATGGTTGTTGTGTGTGCACAGTTAGAGCATTTCTACTCAAGCCCACACAATGTGGATGAAAAAGCCAGAGAAAACTTGAGATTCATTTAGCAAATTCACTCACCAAATACCATATGGTCACTTGGTTTCAAAAGATCTTAATATATAACATAGATATTATATTAACATATAATTTTGACAAAAAATTAACAATGAGGTAGCCTGCATATCTTTTCATTAAATATATCTAGGCAGAAAGATAGATATCACACTGGGTCATAATAAAAACATGCTACCAACTTTTTAAACAAAAACGAATGTAGATCTTTAAAAAGAACCAGGAAACACCTTAAAATCTTTCCCAAACAAACTAAAAGACTTCCCAGAACATTTAAAAGACAGTATTGATATTTTGATATATGGCCTTAAGAATATCTTTGGGGGGGGGAAGCTACACACAGATTGTCTACAGTAAGAATTTTGTGTACAGTGAAAATTGATTGGCTCAAACAACCGGTACACTCCCTCCCTCCCCAACACCCGCATGCCCGGAGCATGTGAGGACTATCGGACATGCTCTCCCTCCTCCCTCTGCCCTGACAGGAAGAAGTGATATGTCCTGGGATTTTTGTAAACATGAGGCACTTGCTCACTCTTCTTAGGAAGGTAAACCCCAAGCCTGGCAGAGGGGAAATCTCCTCCCAATTCCCCAAACTGGATCGTCAAGACTAATTTGAACCATGTAATCCAGCTATGCCAAAGTAAGCCTGGACTGTCATCCTGTGGCCACAGCAAATCAAAACACATAGCAATATGGGCCCATTTCCCTGGCAATTTTTGGATGGCAAAGAGAACTCTAATCCCAGGTCTCTGCTACCTCCTTGGAACCTCCAGGAGAAACTTCCCTGTAAAGAGCCTTGAGATTGACTTGAAATGGACTTGGTTTACCCTTTGTGTACCTTTTGTTTACCCCTAGATGAATAAAGGATCTATGGAGAAGTAAATCTCCCTGACCACAGCTTCCCCAATTGTTTTTCTCCCACACCCCTCATGGAAAGCCCTACAAAGCACAAAATCAATCTTCTGCCCTTTCAACCTGTCTCTGCCCTGCACAGATGTTGCTCAATGTGACACATTACAGGGGCTCCTATCACAAAACAAACAAGGCCTATGTGGCCGGAAAAAGAAAACTGCTCTTTAAAAGCTTTTAAATGCTGTTATATTTTTAAAACCACTTACTGAAGAGGTGAGTTATTTTCTACTCCTCCTTCCCCCGAAGCATGTAACCATTAGGGTTACCTGGAAACCTGTCCAGGAAGCATGTGGCAAATAGCAAACGTGCAATAGAAACATCCGGATTTGTCATCTAATAAGAGATGATTTCAGCAAGGTCATGCTTGTGTGGAATATGAAACTTAATTAATTTGCATGTCCTGGCTATTTGAGGAGGCTGTCCACATGGACTCCAGATGAATGGGCTGTTTTTAGTTCTTCACTTAGCTGGGAGGACATTAGGTTGGCACAAAGTGGAAATGAGAGGTCTGAGATTGGGTACTACCTTGGGAAGGAACTAGCAGGAGAAAAAAAAATCAAATACACATTTTTACTCTGAAGGAAAACCTGATCAGCTGGAGATACTATGTACCCAGGGAATGGCCTAAGAACATTTGTTTTTAAAGTGTTGAAAGTAAAATAATATACCGTGAAGGACAAGAATTGGGGCAAGAAGACCTCACAGTGATGATGACTTTGAATAAGGTGTTGAGAGACAGAGAAATCAACACAGCAGAAAGGCAGAAGCGGGTGTGGCACATTAGCCACACTTGGGGCAGAGGACATGAAATGAAAGATCTGCAAGATAGATGGTAGAAGGAAAAACTTACAGTGATGTTTACTTTGATATTTTAATTTTTTTCACTATTTATATTTGTGTGTGTGTGTGTGTGTGTGTGTGTGTGTGCCTGTACTGAGGCTTGAACTAAGGGCCTTGTTCATTCATGGGTGGTACTCTACCACTTGAGTCACATCTCCCTTTCTGGCTTTTTGCTGGTTATCTGCAGTAAGTCTCTCAGATTTGTCTTCCCAGATTTGTCTGGCTTTGAATCCTGATTCTCAGATCTCAGCCTCTTTCATGGCTTGGATTACAGGCATGAGCCACCAGTGTGTAGGTTTCTTTTTTTTTTTAAATTAAGTCTAGAGAAGTAAAAGGGAGAACACTGCTCTGTGTCTTGATAACCTCAGGTCCAGACTGCTGAGCAAAGCCTTCATTTCATGAAAGCCATTCCCTTGTTTCCAAAGAGCTTATTCCTAATGTATATTTCATTTCCAACCCACACCCTTTCGATGTCAGCCAGTGATAACGCTTGTAATTGCAGGGCAGCCTCAAACTTGTATCTCAGCTATTTCAGGGTAAAGCCTTTGCCACAGACTAATTCAGGTTTTGGGAAATCCAGCCAGCATGAACATAGCAATGAGGAGCAAAAGGCCATTTAAAAATGAGGTCTAGGAATGTTAGCCTGTTCCCTCTTGCTGTAGCCCCAAATAGATAATTTTTTTTTTCCAATTCAGCAAGAAGATGAGCGACAAGTCAAACTCTGCTCATTCTGAAAGTTAAGCTATGGGCAACTTATTCTGAAGAATCAGCAGAAACCCACAGGCCAGGCAGTGGGACAATTCCTGGGTTTTCCACGCTGACATCTTTCCATTCAGCAGTCATCAGTTCAATCACGGGCACTAGGCATGAGTCAGTGAAACATGGTTACAAATACTTGGGCAACTCTGCAGACTTAGACAATTAAGATACAGACAGGAAATCTCCTAGTGCAGACAGCCCTCAGGAAGGGAGGAGGAGTGTATGATGGAAGCCTGGCTGACATTCACCAGTGCTCTCCAATGACTCCAAACCAGTGCTGGCAACCTGGGAATAGGGAGCAATATTCCAACCTGTGGGCCTCATGGGGCACAGGTCTCATCAGTGATGAGTAAGAGACAGGGGGAGGGGATGCTCACCTGTGAGCTGGGGGACATGACCACAGACTTGTTGGCAAGAACTTCATGACTGACCTCAGTTATTCTAAGATGAGATTGAGGCATTTTCCAGACTGGAACCTGGTCTTCTGCATTCTGTAGTCACACCCCCTTCCCCCCCTCCCTCACTCCCCCCTTCACCACCAGCAAAAGGTTGAGAGGCAGAAGATTAAAGGTCTGATTGGAAGTGGAAAGACTGAATCACACGTCTAACTACATGAGCTCAGGAAATTCACTGAAGCCCTCTAGGAATCTGTTTCCCTAATTCACTCCAATCTGCCAGGTTTACTGTGCAAAGGTCAGGCATTAAAAATGGCAGATGAAAGCTGGGCACTGGTGGCTCACACCTGTCATCCTAGCTACTCAGGGAATTGAGATCTGAGGATCATAGCTCAAGGCCGGGCCCCCCCAGTTGAAAAAGTCCAGGAGACTCTTATCTCCAATTAACCACCAAAAAGCTAGAAGTGGAGCTATGGCTCAAATGGTAGAGTGCCAGACTTGTCGGGAAAGATAAGGGTATCCAGGCCCTAAATTCAAGCCTCAAGACTGGCACACACTCAGAAAAAAGTGGCAGGGAGTACCTGGAATGTTCTGTATATTGACCAATTTTCTTGTGTAGCCTTATTGTTCTCTACCACTCTGATGTATTTGAATCAGTGATAACTTAGCAAAGTTCTAGTCTGTACTTTCTTTTCACACACCATAGAATGAGACCTCTTTCACCTTTTTCAATCCCTGTCTGTTTCTCTAAGTGTAAAAAGAATAAAACTTTATATCATAAGCCAACCCTTCCTCATAATACAGCACACATGCAAGGGAACGCAGAACATGTGAAAGCATCATGTGTCCTGTAGTTTAGTTGGACGAAGATAAATCTGCTGGACTTGGTTGGGAAAAAGAGTTGATCTTGCTGTTATTTTTTATGTGTTTGCTTGTTTGCTTACTCAGCTGGCATCTCTGTCTACGTGTCTGAAGCATTTTCGTAGCATTCTCATTGAATTCCATCAAAGCTAAGCCAGATCTTGGACAGGGAGGCTAGGGAAGAAGAGAGTCCCCAAGAAGGTGTCTGCCTTCCTTCTCCAGTCCCCAAAAGATGTTTTCCTAAGTGAAAGCTTAAATGGACAAAAAGAACAAAACAAAAAAAAAACTGTGCAAATAAAAAAATCCAACCTGGCTAGAGATTGCCATAGGGAAACTGAGGAATAATGAAATTGGGGGATTTATTAAAATTGGCAGAAAAATTCCCTGGGAGGCCACTTAGGCAGAACTAGGAATGGGGTTTGAGGAAACTTCTTGGAATGTATTTCCCCATACATAAGGACAGGGGAAGTAGAGGAGTATAAGACCAGGGCCCGGGAGAGGGGCATAGGAGGAAGCTATTCTCCTTGGGCCAAGACCAGCAGCTGAGGGGCCTTCAAGTCAGGCGGGCTGCAGTCCTGAGTCTAGCCTGGAAAACCTTAGTCTCCCTCCTCCTCCCAAGTTAATTCTCTTCAGGTGCTTCTCCTGATGTAAATTAGGGTATTATTACCCTGGCTTCTTTGGGTTCACTTGCTTAAGTCCTTTCTGACCCTTCCAGCTCTGCGTGTTTGTCTCTGCCTTCTAACCACATCTTTCCCACCTTTGGAAAATTCTGTCAAAATCTTCACACCAGATCATTTCCCATGGTGGCCCTGCCTGGTCCAGTCATCACTGTCTTCGTAAGCAATCCCCTCCAGGGTTTCCTGCCAAGAAAAAGATGTTGCAAGTTTCACCTGAATTTCTTCACAGTGTACTTTCGAAGAGTCAACTAACGACAGTTGTTGCCCCTTATCCATTGTTTTCATATCTGTGGTTTCAGCCTGACAGCCAACAAACATTCCAAAAAAAGAAAAGGTGGTAAATTCCAGATAGACACAACTGGTCCCTATTCAACTTGCGCCATTCGGAGTGTGGTGATGCAATCGTATCCGTCCATGCTGTTCAGCACGGTGCACCTCTGTCCAGAACTGTGCCCACACTATGCATGCTGCCCTGTGTCACCCAGTAGCAGGCCGGGTTCACAGAATAACTGGCAAGGTATTTGCGGTGCTGGGGTTCGAGACACCCTTATCTTTAAATATTAAATAATTCTTAGATATTAATTAATATATATTTATTATAGTATATATCTAGTATTATCTAATTATTAAATATTAGATAACAATGCCCCCTAAAGGGCCAGAGCCATTTAGATACACCTCTCCCTTAAGTGACAGAGGAAAAGGTTGCCACTTCATGAGGAAAAGAAAGAGAGAGAGAGAGAAGAAAGAAAATCTATGTCCAGGTTGCTAAGATCTATTGGAAGGACACATCTATCCAGAACCTTGCAAAGAAGGAAAAAAAAAAAACTCATGCTGGCTTTGTCCTCGTATTTCAAAGGGACAGCCACAAGATATGGACAGAATGAAACAGTGTGGGGGTGAGGAGGGGAATTAGCCCCATCTGAGGTCTCCCTGCCCCATGGCATGCTCCCCTCACCAGAGACAGGGAGGCCCATGGACTTGGGGAGCTTTTTGTGACCCCCCCTTGGGTCTATCCCAAGTGAGTGATGCCTGTCCATCCCCCCCCAAAGAATCATACTTATGAAATAGCACAGAGACAGCTGGTGGCCCAGAGTTCAAGGGACGGCCTAAAATGAGGGGAAGCTGAGTCGTTTACAGAAAGTGAATCTGAGTCACGGTGGGTATGCTCCTGAAACTTCACATGAACTCATCCTGCCTGTAAACGCTGCACAGCCACGGTGAGCAAACACGGGCTCCGGCCAGGCCAGGCACAAGCGCTTTGTTTTCCGCAGGGCGGTGACGCCAGATCCCCGCGGCTTCCGACAAAGGCCCTCGTCAAGCCTGTGTGTCATCGTTTGCGCACGCACCGCAGCCGAGCTCGGCGGCACGCGCAGGCTCACCTCGCACCCGCTGGGTGACTCCCGCAGAGAGGGCCGGCAGGCGGGCCCGCGTGGGGTGCAGCGCCACCTTCTGGAAGCCGTGGGATACTGCAGCAACCTGGAGCGGATCCTGGAAACACAGCGTGTTGATTATGTTGGTTCGCTGAACTGCAAGGAGAGCAAAAAACACTCAAGAGAAACGTGTGCCTTTCGACCCAATCCGTTCAAATCAGCCCTCGAGGCTACATGCAACCTTTTCCTCGCTGTAGCATGTGGAGTGGTTTGCATGAGTGCATGAGAATGGATGTGAAGTGTGTGTGTGTGTGTGTGTGTGTGTGTGTGTGTGTGTACATGTGTGTGGTGTACTGTGCTGTGTGCATGAATGGATGTGGGCTTTCAAAGGTACTACAAATGACTGATCATCTCTTCTCCTTGCTGGATTTGTATGGCTGACAGACATTTACTTAAACAATCTCGTTTAATCTCCCCCTACTGCACAAGCAAATAAAACTGTCTGAACCAAATAAATACTGGCTCTACTGGCAGAATTACTCATAAGCTAGCTACGTTAGAGAAGCAGCTCATTAGTACTCTTTCCTTCTTTCCAAACACTTAGCCTGTGTGGAAACAAAGACTGTCCCCTGCCAGGAAGACTGGCCTTCAGCATGGAGGAGATGATGAAATACCATCCGGTCCACTAGAGGAAAAAAGTTGCAAATCAAACTTGAACTGCTGCTGAGAGACTGGCTGGCGGTGGCCATCTCAGAAAACTCAGATCAACAGCATACTTAGGTTTTTGCCAGATCCTCTGCAATTTAGACATGCTTCACATGTCATAATCATGAGGTAATTCTTTCTGCCTAAGAGGCTTCTGAACTAACCTGGAGGCTTCAGAAAAACGTGATGGTTCTCAGTACCTTGTTGTTGACACATTTTTGCTTGTTAGTTTTACGTGTGTGTGTGTGTGAGAGAGAGAGAGAGAGAGAGAGAGAGACAGAGACAGAGACAGAGACAGAGACAGAGAGAGACAGAGAGAGAGAGTTTGCTGGGCTTAAACTCAAGATCTGGGCTCTGTCCCTTAGCTTTTTTTTTCACTCAAGGTTGGTACTGTACCATTTGAGCCACAGTTCCAATTCCATCTTTTTGGTGGTTAAATGGAAATAAAGTATCTTAGATTTGGCTGACTGGATTGGCTTTGCACTGTGCTCCTCAGATCTCGGCCTCCTGAGTAGCTAGGATTACAAGTGTCCAGAGTACCAACATTTCTAAGAATATAAGCTACTCAACTGGTTCCCCTATTTCCCTGATTGCTGAATAATAAAAACTACAGTGGCTTGAGGGCTTGCTTATGCCAAACAGTAGGCTGAATGCTTTAGTTTTTATTTTTCCATGTAGTTCTTGTAAGTGTGTTCTGTGAGATGTCTATGATGACTAGATAGGGAAACTGAGTCCAGAGCCAGCTATATAGCTCAGAAGAAGTAAAGGGAGCATGCATGTCCAGGTCTCTGTGACCCAAAGACTATATTCCTGTTGTGTTCCTGGCTGTTCTCTGGCTGTTTGTGCCCTGCCAGAGCCTGCACTACAGTGTATTTTACTATTGGTGTGAGGGCCAAACTGCCTCATCACCACTTGATTCCCCCTCTTGTTCACTTTGAGCCCCTGACTGGGAAAGCAGGGCTCCAGGAGAGAGCTTTCCTTCAGTTTATTTTGAAACAGTTGGAACAAATAGTTCTGTGTCAGAGGTCAGAGGACAGGCCAGACTCCAGGGCAAAAACAAACAAGTCTCACAGTGTGCTTCTCCAGTGTGCTGGGCCGCACAGGCTCACACCCCCCACCTGGAAATGGAACAGACAGAAGGGGACAGCCTGGTGCATCTTCAGTCTTGCCACCTGCCCACTCTTGAACCTTGCAGCAGACAAGACTAGGGGAGCCGCTGCACCTCTGGAGAGCTCTAGAGAGTCCAAGGCACACCGCACAATGATGATGCTCACCACCCAGAGTGGCAGTGGCACAGCAAACCCCAGCTCCAGAATACTCTGGAAATGTGCAAGTGTTAAACAGAAGAGAAAAAAAACAAATCCCACCAAGTACAAAGTACGCTTCTCATTCACTCTGGTATGCAATTACGGGAGAGGTGACAAAGGGACACAGTGCTTACAGTTGTTTGCTCCCTGGAGAAAATCATGCGGATGCAGAGTTACATGGTGTAGCCCTTTGACCGTGCTAGATAATCAAGAGTGACATGTTTTATCAAACTCGACCTCCACAGGCCCACTTTGCTACCATCCATCCTCATGGAGCCAACCAGTCCTAAGAACAGGAAAACAAAAAAACAAAAACAAAATCCCATCAGCGACAGGTGTGGGTCTCAGTGGCTCTGCCAGGCATGGAGAGAGGAGAGAAGGAAGGGAGAGAATGCTTGCAGCCCTTTCTTGGGAGGTTAGGATCGCCGCCAAGCCGGTGCAGCACACTCCCTTCCCAGCCCCCACCACCACCCTGCCCTGCCCGGGTGTCCAGAGCCTCCCCCGGGAGTGTGGCAGCCGGGCAGAAACTGGAACCTGGCACTGAGGAGGCGGCACTGGCCTCCAGCTTCAAACAAAAGCCTTTTTGTCTGGGAGATGCTGGGAGATGCCACACAGCACTATTTCTTTCCAAATTAGCTTTTCCCTTGAATGCACTCTCGATCCTGGAAGACTATTTCCGTGAACTAACTTTTAGTTCTCCTGTGTGAGTGAAAACAGGAATGGCCAACATTAGGAGAATGGTAAAGTAGAGAACAGCATAGCCCAGTGACGTTTGGGGGAGTTTATAAACACGTAGCCAAAGCGTGCAACAGCATAAACGAACGCTGCTGTTGTCAGGCTGAAATGGTAGCTCTTGATCTTACATGAGTTAAAACCCGTAAACTGCCTCTCATGTATGTAATCCTAACTACTGAGGAGGGTGAACTGTGAGGATCGCAGGCCGAAGCCAGCCCAGGCAGGAAAGTCTGTGAGACTGAAATCCAATTAAACACACACACACACACACACACACACACACACACACACAATGCCAGAAGTGAAGCTGTGGCTCAAGTAGTAGTACTCTACTCCTGAGGGGGGAAAAAACAGCTCAGAGACAGTGGCCCAGGCCCTGAATTCAAGCCCCAGGATGGACCCAAAAAATAGAAACAAACTGGAAAGAAAAACAAAGCTTTCCAACCCATAGAACAAACCCTAATGTATTCAGTTCCTTGCCACACTATTATCCAGTCAATTTCACTGTAAATCTAAAATCAACCTGAAATATGGCTATTAATCTGTTTACTGAAAAACATTATCAGACAGAAATGGTTAGGATTACCATACTTTAATGGTGGAGTTTTGACCTTTTTTTCTTTTCCAATTAATTCAAGAATGAGTACCCTACACAAAATCGAGGTCTGCCAAGAAGCAGTTAAGCAAGAGAGTACAACTCAGGGCCCTAAACCCCCATGTTAGCCAGGAAAATCCCGCTGTTATACTTTAAATATGGTTATCCTCTGTAGAGTTTTCTTTGGGAAAAAAATAATCCTGTTCCTTGAAAAACACATTTATAAATGAGTTATACATGTACAATGGATTACTTGGTGAAGACAAATTCAACAAGAGAAATGCACCCACAAATATAAATATGAGCCCTTCAAACAGTGCCCCCTAGGGCAGAACAATTATCTCCAGAGTTCCTCCTAGGTTCTGGTTTGTTTTGGTAGGAAAGTAAAGCAAGGCTAGGCAGGGGAAGGGCTGCAGTGCTAACGTAGGCTGCCCTAAAATATAACTACGCTCTGATTTTCTAGAAGGCACAGGGTGGAGTCCTCAACACAGTCCTGTGGAAGTTCCACGTCACTGCAAGGTTTCAAGAGCAGCAGCCACAATGGAGGTGAGCAGACTGGCAGTCACACCAGGGGAGAGACCCATGCAGCATGGACCTGCCACCCAGCTCCATGAAACGACCTGTGGTTCTTTGGTTGGGATAATCCCAGCACGTATCAGAAATGTCTCCCTACCTTAAGCTATGGAGATGAGGATGCTGTGGGGGAGGGGCTGGAGGATGGCTGATAACGTGTACATGTGTCAAAGTGTGTGTGTGTGAGAGAGAGAGAGAGTGTGTGTGTATGAGAGAAGGAAGGAGAGGAAGGAGGGAAGAAGAAAAGAAAAGGAGATAGATTTTGTTAAAAGGTTTTTTTTCTAGATGGGAAACATATAAGAATCCCCAACTCTCTTCCCTGGGTTAAAAAGAAGAAAGTGCTACAATCTTTCCACCAATAAAACAATGTGAAGTAGAGAAGAAAAGAAACAATGTGTTCAATTAAACACAACAGCTACTAAGATAAGGAGAACTTGTATATACTATGAGGAATGCTTGTTTGCTCTGCTGATTTGTACTAATTCCCTCCCCCATGCCTTACCACACAGGTTGAATTTCTCTTTTATCTCTGGAACCAAAACAAAACTATCCCAACCACTAAATCTGAAGAGATGAACTTTTCCACATTACTAACTTGACAAATCTATTATACAATTCTCTATCCTCCTTTTCCCATCCCTCTCTTTATCCTGCATTGTATAGTTTATATGAGAGGTCATTTCCCCAAAGTACTTTACTATGGGTTTTGGTGGCAAGCCCTCTATGGGGCAAAACTTCTCATTGAAATGTAGTTGGAATACAAGCCTGCAACCCGAAAGTGAGCCCTGATATTGCCACTTGTTAATCATACCTCCTACTTGGGAGACCTCTGTCACCCAAGTCTTACTCCTTTACAAGATAACTATTTTTTGGGGGGGGTCTGGTTGTGGGGCCTGAACTCTGGGTCTGGGCGCTGTCCTGTAGCTCTTCAGCTCAAGGCTAGCGCTCTACCACTTGAGCCACAGCACCACATCCGGCTTTTTCCTTTTTGCTTATGTGGTGCTAAGGAATTGAACCCAGGGCCTCATGCATGCAAGGCAAGCGCTCTACCACTGAGCCACCTTCCCAGCCCCTCACTATTTTTTTTCCTCTGGACCTTTCAGACTTTTTGTTTATGAGACTACTATTTTTTTCTGCCTGATGTCTTTGTGTGGGTTTCTCTGTCTATAGTATATGTTGCAGACAAACTCTACAGAATTTTCAAAGTCCCTCAATTCTGGGAAAATGACTGCCATTACTTTCTTAAAATATTTCCAGTGCTCATATTTTTGTTCTTTTTCTGGGACTCCTATTATCTGGAGGTTGGAACCTCTACTTTTAATCTCCACACACCTTAGTGTGTGTATATATATATATATATATATAGAGAGAGAGAGAGAGAGAGAGAGAGACAGAGACAGAGACAGAGAGACAGAGACAGAGACAAAGAGACAGACAGACAGAGACAGAGAGTTTATCTCTTTTGTTTTTCTGCACACCTTTAGGAAAATTTATTTTGTCTTCCAAATCACCCATTCATTCCTCATCTTATAATTCTATTCCTATTGCACATTATAGCCTTTATTTCAATTATTTTATTCTAATGCCTAATTGAGGGGAAGGAGTTGTCCTGGTGCTTAAACTCAGGACCGGAACCTTGTCCCTGAACTTTTGTGCTCAAGGCTAGTGCTCTACCATTAGAGTCACAGCTCCACTTCTGGCTTTACGTGTGGGGGGAAGGGTTTAACTGGAGATGAGAGTCTCACAGACTTTCCTGCACGAGCTGGCTTTGAACTAGGATCCTCAGATCTCTGCCTCCTGAGTAGTAGGATGGCAGATGCGAGTACCTGGCTAATGCCCAGTTTTTGCACTTGGTTATTCTTACTTCAAATTACCAATATTCTCCTTTCCTAATATAGTCTTGCCTAATTCTTCAAGATGAGGAATAACTCACACGTGAAGCAGATTTGGGTCCCATTTTGTGAAGGCTTGGACTATGGGTTCCACAGGACTCTACTATCTACCATCTTCCTCAAGCAGCTGCCAATAGATTTCCCTTGGTTTTCAGAAGCAGCTGCTATGAACATGGGGCAGGGGCACCTGGAATTCCTGACTTCAATGACCCCATCCATTTCTGGGCCTAAAGTTGCTGCAGAACTCTGAGGCAGACTCAAACTAGGCTACAAGCTTTCCTGGCTGATCACTTCAAACATGTGCCACAATAGCCCAGCAAGGGTGGACCTTGGTGATGGGCGGAGCCTGACTGACAGGTGCCAGGTAGTGGGAATTGACAGGTTGGGTGGGGACTGGACCCAGAGGTTCAGTTACATGGAAATGAGTAGGTCTGGGAAACAATGCAGCCTTGTTTTCTATCACTTACAGGAATGTGTCCTCAATATCTCTTTCCTCTGAGAAAACAAACCATTTCCTCTGCAATAAAAGCCCACACTGTGTACTGTGCTAAGAATGTGGAGTGCAAGCCAAGACTGGACACATGCACATGTGTGGCACGTGTGTGTGCATGTGCTGAGCTTCAGGAAACAAGCCTCTCAGACCTCATCTGCCAACAAACTACCTTTAACTCTGCCTCCTGAGAAAGCTGTTTAAGATTTCAAAAATTAGAAAGTATCTGAATGAATTAGTTTTCATGGTTTCTTTGTTTATTTTAGACTGGGACTCAAACTGAGTATCTGATATTTTTGCTCATTGGCTTGTGCTCTACCAACTGAGCCACACCTCCAATCCCAGTCTGTAGGCTTTTAAGCTCTCTGACTGACCCCAAACTTAGACCCGAGAGCTTCTTTTACACTGAACAGGCTCAAAATCTTCCCTTCCTGAGCACAACAGTATTACTTACAAATCTGGGCTACAGTCTATTCCTGAGGTATAATCTACTTTCACTCATATATATTCTTGCAGATTTAATTAAATATTTCCATGTCACATGGATCTTCCAGAGTGACTGGACATAAATAACAGCCACCACATCTCAGTGCTTAATATAGACAATGCTCCATTCTAAATGACTGAAATATGCTAATCTGTTTAGGCCTGTCAGCTAATCAAGACTATCAGTGCTAATAAAGAACAAAGAAGGTAGATGATAGATGATGATAGACCAATTTTTTGAAAGCTGAATCTACAGTTTATTGACTAGCCAAAGACCACAGGCTAGTGAAGAAACACACTGAGTTAAGTAATAGTTCACTGAAAAGGAAAACTGTGAGTGGCTGAACTTCTGGCTAGAGAGTTTTGCATAATTACTAAGAATTAAAATCCAGTACTCTGGACAGGATTCAGTAATGCTGCAGGCCTTAATGCAGTTGGGTAAAGCCAACACTACTGCTTGCTCTTTAGTGAAGAACATTCACTTAGAACCAAAGTGTACCAACCCACAGACACTCCAGCTGCATGATCCTTTATCAGCATCTGGTGGTTAGAGCCAGCCTTGAGAAACACAGTAGTTAGCTATGACCTCTCCTTAGCAAATGCTGCCATAAATGGAAAGATTTTCTTTCCATTCCTTACAGCACTTTTGAAGGTGTGCAATTATCCTCATTCCCATTTGACAGTCCTGAAGATGAAGGTACAGAGGTATAAAGTCACATTCCCAAGATCAAGCTCAAATTCAAACTTAGCAGGCCAGCACCCCAACTCATGACCCCTCTTCTCAGTCAGCAAACACCGATCTAAAACCAGTCACTGATAAATGTGACTTATTCATAACACTTTATTAAAATTATATTTATGTTTAAATTATACCTAAGTTGAATGAACACATAATTCAAGGAGTACTATCGCAATTTCAATGCTGCTTTAACTTGAGGTCTGACTTTAACCTTTGCAAACCACTTCATAAATGTTGGATATTTTCTGAATGAAATAAAAGTATATAAATAAAATATAAAATAAATTTGCTTTTGTCTGAATAGTAACTTGTTGAAATAGGGACCAAGTCTGACTATACCACTTGTAATAAAACTACCCTGGCCGCATGAGTCCGACTATACCACTTGCATTGTAACAAAACTACCTTGGCCGAGTGAGTAGGTTTCCTCCTTGTAATGACTTGTTCTCTTTTCCACTCATCCTAGGTTTACCCTGGACCTTGCTTTGAATCTTCCCTAACTGGAATATAAAGAAACACTGTCTGCTATGATATTAATTGTACTTGCTTGTTCATCTACTTCTTTCCTTGTATCTGTGGTCAGTTTAGAGTTTATTGCTTGCAGCCTCTCAAAAATAAAGCATCTCAGGCAGGCCACATGATCCAAGGATCATGGTTCAAAGCTCATCCAGTCAGGGAAGACTGAGACTCTTGTCTCCAATTAACCACAAAACAGCTGGAAATGGAGCTGTGGCTCAGTGGTTGATACCTAAAGCAAAAATTCTCAGAGACAGTGCCCAGGCCCTGAGTTCAAATCCCAGGACTCTCTCTCTCTCTCTCTCTCTCTCTCTTTCTCTCTCTCTCTCTCTCTCTCTCTCTCACACACACACACACACAAAGTAAAACATCTCCTAGACACTGAGAGGAACTATGATATTCTGCACCAGCTGTGACCATTCTCTTTCATGTGTTAAGAAGATTAAATTCTCAAAATTAGATAATATCTGAAAAACCTGATGTCTAAGAAAGTCTATTGAGCTGTGAAATGCAGTACCCAAATCAACTTAGTGTGGTTTTCTACATGATTGATATAAATTGAATTAAAGACAATTTCAAGAGAGGTTTTTACATTGACCTTACCAATGGTAATGCCATTAGAATACAGTTCCTCCCAATATTCTCTTTAATAGTAATGGTTTCTTAGGTTGTATGCTTGGTGAAAAATTCAGTACCAACTACATAATTAGCTGTACCTCATATAAGCATTGACTTTAAACACACAGTCAACACGATGTCTTCCCTTGATATCAACTCTATGAATGAAAAGTGTTGCTTTTTTGCAAGGAAAAAGAAGAAATAAGACATCTGGAAGTCAAAAAGTGAATCTTATCTTGGAGAACTCAAATAATTACTGTTTGTTATGGCACCTTTAGAATTATTAGTAAAAAAGTCATAAAATTGTACCTACTATATTTTTTCCTCTAAAGCATTTTTAGGTGGATCTGGTGTTTTTGTTTTTGTTTTGTTTTGTTTTTATAGGAAACGTCTGAATGCTGTTGATGGTACTATTTACTCATTTATCCTGTGGAAATGGAACACATGTTCATCGCATAGACTGTTGTGCATGGCCACTAGGTGGTGCTCCAACTATGTATCTTCCCGAGCTGGGAGCACTTGTTCCCTACAAAATGACCCTTGTCAGGCCCATTGAATGAAGCCATGTGTGCACGCGTGCCTACAGAGGGACTTGAACTCAGTCTCTCCCTTAGTGTTTTTTTTTTTTCAAGATTGGCACTCTACTACTTGAGCCACACTTCTAATTCTGGCTTTTTTTTTTTTTTGCTGGTTAATTGAAAATAAAGCATCTCACAGATTTTTCTCCCTGGGCTGGCTTCAAACCACGATCCTCAGATCCCCGCCTCCTGATCCAGACTCACTGGTGCCCGGCTTTACTCCTAATACTCTTAAAAACAAGAAACAAGTTTCTTCTTCAGCAGGGCTGGAGATTCACTTAGGTCCCAAAGTTCAGAACTTTACTGCTTTGTTTTTGTATTTTAGGATTTTTGTTCTGCTTTTGTTTTATTTATTTTACTGTTTGAGTTTTGGTAGTACTAGGATTTGAACTCAGGGCCTCTTATTTGCTGGGTAAGCACTATCCACTGACCCATGACTCCAGCACAATTTTTTGGCACTGGCTATTTTTTAGGATAGGATTTTGCTTCCTTCACAGGTGCATACCTGGGCTGCAATTCTTTTATTTTTTCAGCCCCACCATAGTTATGGTGTTGTGCACATACCACCACACCCAGCTACTTCCATTCAGATGGTATCTGGCAGACTTTTCTGCCCAGGCTGGCTTAGAACTGTGATCCTCCTGATCTCATGTAGCTAAAATGGCAGGTGCACAGTACCATGCCCAACTAAGGGTTGAGAAGGCATCTAGTGAACTTTTCTGCCCAAACTCTGGCCTTAAATCATGGTACTCTCAATCTCAGCCTCCTATAGGCATGAGCCACTGACACTTGAATCCTTACTGTGTTCTTACCATAATTATCACTATAATTATTGCCCACTTTATGTCCCCAATCAGATTTCTGACCTTTACCGCATTCTCTCTCCCTCTTCTGTGGCTGAAATGGAAATCACAGAATCTCCCTCACTCCTGTGGACTGGCTGCTGGACCCCCAGCTGCCATTACTGAACACTTAGGGACAGGCACTGTGGAAAATACTATTATCTCTTGGAATCCTCACCGCTTCTCCGAGGGGGCCCTATCACCATCGTTAAAGAGATTAGGGGCTTGCCTGAAATCACACAGCCAGAGTGGCAGTCAATGGACTGGAATGTCTGCCTGACCCAGAAGCCATGCATAGTCTGCCCACACTGCTCTGTGCGCTTTGCTGCAGGAACCCTTGTCCAGAATTAGACCCCAAAGGTACAGAATGACAAAGACAAGTAAGGGTGCTCTGAAACACCACCCAGGAGCCCCCAAAGACTCAGGAGGTCATGTTGCTGAAGAACATAAGGCCAAGTGATTTCAAAATTAATGTGTGACCACACACACACACACACACACACACACACACACACACAAATGGAGGGAGAGAGACCTTTCACAGAAAGGGTTCTTCATGTGTTATCCCAAAACAATTTTTAATGGAATTGATGATTTTCAACATTATCCTTCCTAAGAAGTGCAAAATTGTTACTACTATCTCCAATTCTGATGTGTTCTTCCTTCCTCTCCTCTTCCTCCTCCTCTTCTCCTCATCCTCTTCCTCCTCCTCCTCCTTCTCCTCCTCCTCCTTCTCCTTCTCCGTCTCCTTCTGTTGCTGAGTTTCTTATAGCTTGAATTATAAATGATTATTTTCTTTTTCATTTTCCACACATAAAATCACCATGTAGTATACGGTTTTCGGACATATTTAAAGTACTTAACCCCTAAGATGGCATAGGCCTCAACCACTCAGAATCTCTGTTGCTGTCTACACCATATTGGTTGAGTATTAGTGCACGTCTGGCCCTAAACACACATCCCAACCAGGAGTTATTCAAACTTCCTAAGAACATCACTCCCATTCCAAACTGGCCTTAGTGTGTGTGATAATGGAGTCACAGAACTCCACTAGAAAAAAAAATTGTAGATTGTGTCATTCCCTTTCTTTTACGCAAACCTTCCTCTTGACCAATGTCTCCCTTGATGCACAATTGGTCGTTCTCTCAGTACACAGGAAAGGAGATCACAGCATCTTCCAGGTGTGCTGGTGTGCATTAGAGAGTCTACTGCATTGCTAGCATGGCTACTCACCTCCAACTTCAACTATTAGGAAACACAGCAGGTGCACGCACCAGCCACCCACTTCTTCTCCAAAAGGGAGTTTCCACTTGCTTTTTGGGTCATAAGAAGGTGTGTCACTTTATGTCATAATCCTTAAATGTGGACTCATTTGGCATTCGGAAGCCAACTCCTAAACTGGAACATTCCTGTTCTTACCTGTTAGGAGCGGAGTATGGTGTCAGACATGACAGGGTCATAGAATGGCTGGCCTCCTGGGAAGCAGTGCTTATACAGGGTCTCAATGTGTTTGAAATAGGAACACTGCTCTGCTCAGTAACATGGCCGTAGGCCTGAGGAGAAGGGCCAGAGTAAGCAGAAAGTGAGGACAGCGATGCAGACTCAGAGAGCTTGCCATTGAGTCCTTGTGGATTACCAGAAATAACTAGGCATTCATAAGAGCTGAACTGAAAGAGTCAGAGAATGCTATCTTCTTATTCTTCCCCCCCCCTCCACACACATACAGAGTTATAGTCAGCCCTATGTACCCATGGTCTTTCAACCAACCACAGATCCAAAATATTCAGGGAAAACAAAATTGCATTTTCCAAGCAATGATGGCTCTGTAATCCTGGCTACTCAGAAGGCTGATATCTAGAGGATTGTAGTTCAAGGCCGGTCTGGGAAGAAAAAAATCTAAGAGACTCTATTTCTAAAGTAACTAGCAAAAAGCTATGCTACAGGCATGGCTCAAGTGGTAGAGTGCAAGCCAAGAAAAAAAAGCCAGCAAGCATGAGGCTTTGAGCTTAAAGCAGGTACTGATGTTAAAAAAAAACACTATCCTGATGAGTGTATATTGGAGAATATGGTGTAGGTTACATGCAAATGATACTTCATATTATTTAAGTGACTTAAATAGACAAAGAACTTGGGTATCTGAATGTTTTGAAATCAAACCTCAACAGAGGTTAAGGTAACTGTATATTCAGTTCCATGGAGGTTTTCAAGGCCTGTGGATGATGATGTGGTCATACAATGAAGAATTTCCTTCCTGATTCTCAAGAAAACTCAGGAAAGCTTTGTTGAGGCATTTCTGGGGTTTTCTTGAGGAAGAGTACAAATATACCAGCCCTGAGATCTCTTCAGGTGCATCTCAAATCTCAAGTGATTTGTCTCAGGGTTCCCCATTTTAACAATTCCCCAGGATGTAATCTCTGTTGGTCCCCAAACACAGTAAAGCCTTGGCTCACCATCTTTCCTTAAGTTCCCCAACCCAACCAGCTCACAGTCTGGAAATTCATTGTCATATTACTACTAGATGGAAACCCAAAACTCCACAATAGGCAGTTACCTCTGTTCATTAATGCATTCATAAAATGAATATTAAGTAGCTTTATAAAGATGAGTTAAACCTACAAGTATTCAAAGTAAATTGTCAAGTGGCAGAAGCAAGGACAGAGCAGAGAGCTAATGTGATACAATCTAAAGCTCACCTCCAAAAGAAACTGGTAACCGGTGGCTGCATTTTGAGAGGGGAACTAAGTTGAAGATTAAGAATGAGAGGAAGTACACATTTGTCAGTCTTGGGGCTTGAATTCTGGGCCTGGGTGTTGTTCCTGAGCTCTTCAGCTCAAGGCTAGCACTCTAGCCACAGCACTGCTTCTGGTTTTCTGGTAGTTAATTGGAGATAAGAATCTCACAGATTTCCTGCTGGGCTGGCTGTCCTCAGATCTCAGCCTCCTGAGTAGCTAGGACTTGAGCCACCAGCGCCCGGCTTGCGTGTATTTTTAACAATGAATCCTAGTTATTTTTTTAAATTTTTTCTCATGAGGAAAGAGGGAGAAGAGAAACCACCTATTTAAGAGTATTTGAGAGTGACCAAGTTACAATCTCACCAAGGACATCCTTGGAAAGAAAATGAGAGTACACTCCCTAGAACACAGCAGATACTTTCAGAGTCTCTTGTCGAACTCCTAGGAGTTCTTCTTCTGCCTTCCCACATCACACCCTCCACACCCATCTTTTCATGGGTTTGCATTTCTTCACACCCCGAACTCTGTGTCCCTTCAAAAGCTCCTGGACAGGCACATTCTTCCTCCATGATCTGCCATGCGAACACCAACAGATCTATACATGAGGTAGGAGTCACTCTCCTACCCTAGAGCACAGAACAGCCACATTTCTTAATCTTTATAAAGAAAATTAAATCTGATTCAGTCTACAGCTCTGGTGGCCCTGCCCCTCCCTTGGGATGATCAAAGGACATTAGAATCCTGATTTTCACCACTTAGGAACATTATGCAGGGACTTTCAGTACATCACGTAAACAACAAAACTGTGTCCACGCCCCTGGGTTCCACCTGCAGGCATCTTGGTGGTTTCTACCACCTGCCAGTCAGACAAGGTCTCATCTTACTTGATTCACCCTTGATGCATCTGAGTTTAGGTGCTGACGAGGAGAGACATGCATGTTATGTCCCCACTACGTGAGACCTGACCGTCCTCAGAGTCTGGATGCTCTTTTCTTCCCCAAAGAGCCCATTTCTCATCTCCCGCCTGCCTCTCCCTGTTCTTCACATTTCAAAAGCAGCATTTCCATTCTCAAAAGCAAAAGCATTTGACATTCTGCCCATTCCTCACCCAAGACAAGGGGATTAAGAACTCAGAACTCGGAGGCCCATGTCCTCCCTGTGAGGGGCAGGGGAGGTACTGGCATAACAAGAAACACCACACAGCAATCGTTGTGATATGCATCCTCTCACTAAACTTTCAGCTTTATTGCCAGAAGATTCTTTTCACAAATAAATGGGCCTACTCCCAAAAGGACGGCTTAATATTTGTATATTGATACTTATTAAAGCACAACAAGGAAGATTTTATTCATGAACATAGCAAACCATTCAGGACCACAGTGACTGGGTCTTGCATTAGAAGAAAGAGATTGAGATCAATTCCGAAATCATCATGGACAGTAGGAAGTGTGCGTGTATGTGCACGCTTATGTGCACTCAGGGCCTGGCACTGTCCTTATCTTTTCTGCTCAAGACTAGTGCTCTACCACTTGAGCCACAGCTCCTCTTCTAACTTTTGGGTGGTTGGAAATAAGAGTCTCATGGACGTTTCTGCCTGAGAATCATGATCTTCAGACCTCAGCCTCCTGAGTAGCTAGGATTAGAGGCATGAGCCACCAGCCGCTGGTGGTAAAAATTTATAGCCAGAAATTTATAGCTAGAAATCACTAAGGAGAAATATCAGTGTTAGGAAAAATTCTGGTTAAGTAAGTGATCCTAACAAGATTTCGTGCAGAAGACAGGTTAGAGTGACCAGACAAGCCTCAGGGCCTGGGAGAGTGATGTGTGGGAAAGGAAGTAGAAAGCATTTTGCTAAGCTGACTTAGCAGGACTCTGCTATAACTGGATTTAATAGGATGTACACAGATGGACCCAGCAGAAGACGTAGGCACCTGCCTAAAGGTTGACCAAGCAAAGGATCTTGTCAGAAAGTTAGTCTAATTGTCAGCTGGGGCTCCTGAGCTTTGAATTCCTGGAACTAATGCCACAGAACAGCACATCACAGGATGGTAAGCTTACCAAGATTTGGCCATGAGCCAGAGAACAAAGTGAACTTTTTGTCTCCCCACAAGACAGAAAGGAAACCTTTGGGTGTCTGTTCCGCTGAGGAGGAAAGGTCTTTGGTAGGAACATAAATTTAAGAGGACCCAAGGGATTGAAACTGAATTAGTCTGGGGTGGGAGATAGAGCTCAGTCAGTTATTTTTAAGTTTCCCAGAAGAGTCTAGTATTCAGATGGAGCTGAACAAAGTGGAAGCTTTTAAGTTTCCCCCTCCACTTCCGTGTTCCCATTGTGCATCCTGTGATGAACACCCTGCATATGTCCTCAGAGCTTCTGCCCTCCCCACAGACTTGAGGTCAACACCTTTGGATGATGAAGTCCCTTACTCAGGGGAAGGGCCCTTCCTCTCCTATGCTATCTCAAATGTCAAGAATAAATCATACTAATCATTAGACAGGGAGGGTGCTTACCCTGTCTCAACCAGCTAAAGCCCCTTCTGACTTGGTAGCCAGGAAAGATGTGGGGGAGCTGAGCAGCAAACAGGTACCTTAACAGGGCAGAAACAAGTCAGCCACCCAAGCTCAAATAATAGTATGTCACGCTGTCATCCACTGTCATAAGCAGGCTTGGCCCCAAATAGCCCCCTAACCTCTCCAACTGAACACCTTCTGCATCCATCTTTCATGCTTCAAACATAACTTAGCCCAAATACTTGGTAAGGGATACAGAAGGATAACATGTCATGTAGGCCTGCCAGTTCTCTGTGCCACAGGTTCTCAAGTATCCAGTAAGTTCAGTAGGCAGAGCTATCACCAGGCACAGGGGAAGGGCCTCGAAGGCTGTGTCACTAATATTGTCCCTCAGCAGTGTTCTGTCAGCCTGTGAGTCACTCTTACGGCATGTTATGTGAGCCACGGTTCCCATGTTCCTTCCCTTGAAGCCAGTGTCAGTGTCAGAAAACACCCACAGTGTCAACCACTTCCCCTGTCTCTCAAACAGACTGGCCTTTGCCACCATCTGTCCCTGCAGGTGTGCCCATGTCTTCACTTCAGAATTCAGTCGCCTCATACTTTGCTGGTATCCCCCAAATCTACAGGAGGGAGGTGTTTGAGCCTGGGATAACTACCATATTCTCTGTTTCCTCTTTTCTTTTATGGCACCTCAAAGTGGTGGTCACAATGATCAGACTGGAATCTAGGTTACTTTGTGTATGTGTTACTACCTTCTGCTTCTCTGACTACAATGGTATTGTAAGTTGATCCTGTATTCTTCGTATTTATAGTCTCTTTCTATGTTCTTGAATTAGTAAAACCTCTAAATCCTCCTAATTGTACAAGTGTCAAATAAATATAGGCATCTACAGAGCAGAGCAGGGAAACCTATACCATCCCTCCCATTTCTCTCCTATTCCTCAAAGGTGCCATTACCCACAGTTGGCCACACACCTGCCCAGTCTCTAGTCTAAGCATCCACACCACACATTGCTGGACTCCGCAATCTATGTCTATGTCATGTTCTTCATTCACTTTTTTAAAAAAGTATTGCTATTATAAAGGTGATGTACAGAGGGGTTACTCTTATGTATGTCAAATAAAGAGAACATTTCTCTTTGGACAATGTCCTTGCCCTCTCTCCTCTCTCCCCCAGTTTTTCTCATCCATCCCCACCCACAAGTAATATAGTTCATTTTCAACATAGTGTCTAGTGAGTACCACTGCTGCATTTGTTCACACTTTATCCTTCCAATTCTGTGCCCCTCCCAAAGACAGATAAATGAATCAACAAGACAGAGAAGAAAAACAAAAAACAGCAACAAAGTTACAGCATCATGTTTCCATTTCCGGAGTTCATTTCGATAAATATTATTTGATATGACCAGAGGCACATAGGTATTGTACCTGTGGGTTCCTCACCTAAACATAGTCTCCATTGCTCTCAGTGAGTGTGAATACCTAGAGTCCTGTGTTTTGTAGGTCTAGCTTCTGCATTGTTCTCTCTCTTTTTAGAGAGAGAGATACTATTTTGCAACTTTTAAAACACTTCAAAATCTATAGGTTAGGATACATAGATACATTTATATATTGTTATATACACATTCTCTCCTACACTACATTTTGAGATTTATACAAGGTATTGTCCTATATACATGGTTTCACACTTTGATTTTTAGATACTAGAAAACTCATTCCATACATATTTCTGTTCTTATTATTGACAACTACGACCTCTTCCACTATTTGAATATGCTAAAATTTATTCATCAGAAATCCACTAGGAACACTTTTGCTACACGTTATACTTTTTGTCTATCTGAATGAGAGTCTTTTAGTTGTAGTCTGTATTTTGTGGAGTAGCAGGAGACATTAAAATTATCACTTGAGCATAAGATGCTGGGAAAACTAGAAATGGAAGTAAGGATTCCTGAGGGAAGAAGGGCTTAAACACTAGTATTTGCTTTTGGGTTATTTCCTATATTTTCTGGAAAAGTTGCTCAATAGCAATTGTTAGCTCAGACTTTTATTTTCCAGAGTCTGCTTCTTTTAGTTTTACCACAAGCTCTTTGAACAAGTCTTTCCATCTGTGTGTGTGTGTGTGTGTGTGTGTGTGTGTGTGTGTGTGTGTGTGCGTGCTTAGTGGCTGTTTCTGGATAGGATAAACTGTTTTTTTCTAACTAAAGATACAATAAAAGTGATTCATTTCCTTTCAGCATCTCAGATCATGTTAAAGGATTTTTTTTCAATCAGCTGTACAAAAATATAGCTATGATCTCTGTGTAAAATGGGTGTTGTACACCTGATGTTAACAAAATGTTTCAATATTTTGAGCCATTAGATTTTATCAACATGTAGTTTGCTGTCCTTAAAAACTAGTCTTACTAGTTAAATAGACCTGACTAAATTATGGCATGATTTTATCCAGTTGTGTTTTCCAAGAAAAGCTTGATGCTATTTTTAATGACTTCTGTTGCTTTAAATCAGCATTTCTGCCATTGCTGCATGTATTTGCTAATGCAGCCACTTTATAAACCCCAATTCTTATAATTGTCTGCTTATAAACCTGAATTTCCTATCGAGTACTATTTTTTTTAATTTTAATTTACCTTATTTCATTTTATTTATCTGTGGTACTTGGGTTTGAACTTGGAGCCATGCCCTTACTAGAAAAGCACTCTACCACTTGAACCACACCCCAATTCTTTTTGCTTTAGTTTATTTTTCAGATAGGATCTTATCCTTTGGGGCTGGGGCTCATGTTGGACAGTGATGCTTCTACCTTCCTTTCCTGAGTAGCTGGGCTTACTGGGGTGTGCCGTCCATCACACCCAGCTTACTTGTTTTTAATCTTTTCCACTGAACCAGTTTTCCAACATCTTCTTTAATGTCTCCCTGTTCTGTTCTTTCATAGTCTTTGAGCTCCACGTGCCTCTTCCTTGTGTTGGAACTCAGAATAGTCTCGCAATTTGTCAAGCCCTAGCATCCTTGTCCTCTTGGGACTTTCAGCCTACCCATCTTCAGTCCTAGCCCTTCCATGTCCCTGACACCCAGGCCTCTCCCTCAAAATGCTAGCCCCCATTCTGGCCAAGATTTACCTGTAGTTTGGCCCTTTGTCTCCTCCCTCTGAAATAGATGGTAAGGGATAGTCTCTCCGTGGACTGTTAGTGATAAACTTTTTTTTTTTTGGGTGGGTCGTGGGGCTTGAACTCTGGGCCTGGGCGCTGTCCTTCAGCTCTTCAGCTCAAGACTAGCACTCTGCCACTTGAGCTACAGTGCCACTTCCGGTTTTCTGGTGGTTTATTGGAGATAGGAGTCTCACGGTCTCTCCTGCCCGGGCTGGCTTTGAACCGTGATCCTCACATCTCAGCCACCAGAGTAGCTAGGATTACAGGCGTGAGCCACCAGCGCCCCGCTAGTGATAAACTTTTGTTGTAAGCCCCATTCATTTTTTTTTCTTTAAATGTGCTGAGAAGTTGGGGAATTAGCAATGAATATGTTTGGTTCCCTATTCCACTTCCATTTTCTCCTTCATCTTTCTTTAGAGAGCTCCTGTATGCTCAGAAATCTATTCCTTTCCATCTCGCTTTCTTTTCTTTAGAAAATAAAACTAACTCCACTCCAGGGATGGACCTGGTTTTCTCCAAAACTAGTAGATATTCTTTTTTTTCTGATGGGGGTCTTGTATGAGCTTGTAAAGCAATGTCAAACAATAACTCAAGGTAAGGTGTGCTGAGTGACAACTTGAGAGTTGTCTTTTCTCATGTCCTCTGGGTATGATTGTCCATGGAAAGGAGGCATTCTAGGATGAGGCCCAGGATGATTGCAATCCCAAGGAATTGGTGGGGAAACGAAGCTGCAGCCACTGAATTATGCTTGCCCTCAAGCCAGCCCTACTTCCGACTTGTGGCTTGTTTAAATATTCTGTTTGGTTAAGTTGGGATTTCTGCCCTCAGAAACAATGGTATCATGAGAGTTAAGGAATGATTGATTGCACAGAAAATGCCTTTTTTTCTGATGTAATTCCCTTGGGAAGGATATATCAGTGAAAAACAGAGCCCTGCCCTCCTTGAAGGTGAAAGCGTGTGATAGACAATAAAATCTGAATTCCACGTGTGGCTAATTGCCAAAGAGCCTTGTTTTCTTTTCTTAGGGGCTTAGAAAATTCAGACACCAGACATACAACAAGGTTAGTAGCAAGCAAAAACTGATCCTGGGGTCAACACATGAGCCAATTCCCACTGGGAAGTGGAAGAGAAGAAAAGTATGTAAAGAGGATTGCTTGCTTGTGCCTACATTTGAATGGATTGTGTGAAGCCCAGCTGTGCAGCTCTGCAGATGCCAGCTTAAAATCATGAGAAAGAATCAAGAGGTCAGGCATCAGGCAGCTCATACTTATCATCCTAGCTGTTCAGGAGATTGAGACCTGGAAATTGCAATTTGAAGTCAGCCCAGACAGGAAAGTCTGTGAGACTTTTATCTCCAATTAAGCATCAAAAAGCCAGAGTGGAACTGGGGCTCAAGTGGTAGAGTGCTAGCCTTGAGCAAAAATGGTACAGTGCCCAGGCTCCCCTGAGTTCAAGCCCCTGGACCAGCACACACATACAACACACACACACACACACACACACACACACACACACACACATACACACACAGAAAGAGAATCTTAGAGACACCTGTTCTGAGGCTAAGATCATGGAGCCTTGAGCCAACTTCCTACTACTGCATTTCTCTAAAGATAAGAAAAAATGAACCATTTTGATCAAAACTAGATTTAATTGGGTATTTTGTTATATTCTACCTGAAATACCCTGAGTGATGAAATTGGTTAGAGGCGCTAGCTACAAAATCTGGGGTATTCAGATGTTACTCTGAAATCCAAAACTATGTGTTTCCCCCACAAATTACCATAAAACTCCTTAGAATCCAAGCCAGGCTGGGGTGTGGCTTAGTGGTAGAGTGTTTGCCTAGCATGCATGAAACCCTAGGTTCAATTCCTCAGTACCACATAAACAGAAAAAGCCAGAAATGGTGCTGTTGCTCAAGTAGTAGAGAGCTAGCCTTGAACAAAAGAAGCTCAGGGACAGTGCCCCAACCCTGAATTCAAGCCACAGGACTGGAAAAAAAATTATTTAAAAAAATACTCCAAGCCACAGTCCAAAGGTGACATTAACCATTTCTGTCCCCACGCATCCATCTCATAGAAGACAGGTATGGAACCGGAGCACTGAGAACACATCTCCTCTTGCTCAATACCTATTTGACTTTACTGACCCTCCTCTTTCATAGTATCAGGTGAGGTGTGTTTTCTCTCACTACTGTGAATGTGGTGATGAGCAAGAAGGCCTGGAGCAGCTCCCTCATCTGGCCTGTCCATTGCCAAAGTATGTCAGGAGATGGACATGAATAAACAGTCAATGGCAGTAACCGCCTCCCAAAATAATGATCTTGGTTTTTAAGGCATAATGTTTGGTGACTTTGTTTAGAATCACATGTGCATTTTTGTTCCCAATCCCCTACCTATGGGAAGCTGCCATCTCCTATGTAAGTTGACTCTAAATCAGCTTCTTGGGCAAGATGAGACTTTAGGATGAGAGTCTCTGACATATTCTGATCAGCTAGTTCATTGTAATAAGCTTCTTTTTCTACCATCACTTTCGTCTTCTCTAACAGGTTTTCATTCTGTTGTGGGCCATTTAAGTGAGTCTCACAGCAAGGGATGGATGTGGTGTGATAAGATATGCTTCCTAAACATCAAGCACTGGGCAAGGAGAGAGATGAAATTTGCTTCTCTCTTGGTGTCCCTAATAAGAGATTCTCCTTCTAGAAGGAGTCATTTGGTTTATCTGACATGGTTATGTTAGCGAGTATTCCTTCCCATGGATTCAAAGACAAGAATAATACCCAGATAGCCAGAAATATCTGGAAAGGCCTTGGAGCCAACCCTTAATTTAAATGGGAGAAAGAAACCTCAATGGAACCAAAGGATTTTTAGATTATCTATTCTGGTTGCCAAAAATGTACGTCTGAACTGTATCTGGAACTTAGAAATTGTGGCAACAGCTGTGTACTGGTAGAATCTTACCTATTCAGGAGGCTGACTTCCAGAATATGGTGGGTCTGAGACAGATAAGAAAGTCTTTAATACTTCATCTCTAAAATAGTCAGCAAGAAACAGGGCTAGAAGCATGACTCAAGTGGTAGAGCCCCAAGTTCAAATGCCAGTGTCACCACACACACACACACACACACACACACACACACACAAGAGTGGAACAATAGGCACTGTCCAAATGAAAAGAATGTAAGACAGAGCCTGTTAGGAAGCACTTGGGCTTAGGATATTCCTGATCTTAGTTGGATTTCATAGCCTACATGTTAGAGGTCATTTCCTTATTCCTCTAGTCAGTTTGGGATTCAATAATATCCATCTTTTAAAGTTGTGATAAGGCTTAGAAATGACATATATAAAGCTGTCAGCACTGATTCTAGCATATAATCAGTACATAATAATTTAGCAATTTACCATTTAACTCACCATATGACCATAAGATGTGACATAGTCTTTAGTTGACTGGACATTTAACTATCCATGCTTAATGTACTTCTTATGGTTCAGGATTCAACTCTTTTTGCTATGAATGCTTTCCTTAACTACCTTTAAGGCGGATTGGCCATTTTCATTTGAGGTCCATATGTAGCTCAACTATAGCACTTAGAATCCATTTTCCACAGCTGTATCCCTCATTATACTAGGACTTTCCAAGCACTGGGACATTCTTTGAGCATGTGTGTATCTGGCCCAGACTGGTTGATTAATAAATATTCATTGAATGGGTACACAGATAGAAGGAGCAAAACCTGTATCTATCAGATCATCTCCTGGACTCTGATAATGAAAGGATTAAATCATCTGTCCCTGTATTCAAGGAACCCACTATAGATGGCAGAAAGTTAATTTAGGTAAACAACACATGGTAAGTCAGGGCAGAGAACCCAGAACCCAGACCAAACCTGTGTTTGGTCCTGTTGGAGCAGCATGACTTAGCCACACAGAAATAGGAAGGAGTAGCATCCTTAGCCTGGGGCAGCAGGTCACACTCAGTGAAGATGCAAGAGGCGTAAGTTTGATAACAGCACAGAGTCCATTTGACTGGGGGAAAGGAGAAATGGGAGAAAGAGCAGGAGTGTAGCAAAGGACATTGGGAGGACTCGTCATACAGGGTCATATCCCTCAGGGAAATCTGAATTTGATCTAAAGAAACCTGGATGTCTTTTAAGAAAAAGAGAGAACTGGCCAGCTTTTGTGTCTTTAAGGATTGTCCAGCAGCAGGGTGGATGGGTGGTGAGGCTAAGGTGATTGAGTAAGGGCAGGACCTACATTAATAGCCAGACATTTGGGCAGAGGGGAGAGTTAGGAGGCAAACCTGGGAGGCTTGGCCACAGTGTAAAAGCAGAGGGTAGTAAAGAAGCCTACAGATTTCTGGCCAATAGGATGAATGATGACACATTCAGGAGGATGAGCAGGTATAAGAGAGAAAGGAGGATGACCTCAGTGTGGTCCCAGGAAGGCTGAGAGACTTGCTCCATGTAAGTGTTCTCAGCAGGTAATAATATATTGGTGGGGGGCTTGAGAGAGAGGCCCAAACAAGAAAACTGAATGTGATATTCATCAGCAAAAGCAAAAAGATGATTGCTGGGACCACATGTGGAGATAAGATCTTCAGAGGGAGGGAGCACTCGGTGTGAGAAGATACATCTTCAAGAGATACCAAATGTGTATGGAAACTCATCCCAAGAGATACGATGGCAGAGCATCGTACAAAGAATCAAGTAATCCAGCTGCCATTGGCATTGAGAAAAAGTGGGCTTCCGGAAGGGAAACATGATAAACAACATCAAATCCTGGAAAATGGACAACTAAGAGAAAAGCTTGAGAAATGCTCTTTTGTAGCCAAATTTTTGTAGCCCTTGTCAGCCTGTGTGTACAAATGAGATCATGGTAACAGCAACATCATTCCCATCCATCACTAGCTTGCTGCCAACCATCTGCATACCAGACCTGCTTCTCCCCTAAAGAAATACCCTCAATTCGCACTGTTTCAAGAAGGACACAGGGGAAGGGGGTCCTCACATGACTCCATGGAGACCCACATGTGCTCTTCCACATACACACATACCCTCTTTTTGTCCACAGATGTTGAGGACAGGTCTCCCAGCAGCCCCCCCCCCCACTTCTACTCCCCACTCAAATGCCTGCGGTCTCTGCTGATCTCTGCCAAAGCCACAAGCCGACATGCCAATACAGCAGAGAATCCTGGCCTTGAATTTTTCACTGACTGAAGCCTTGGCATTTCCTAAGAAATAGCACACTCCCACTTTGCCATTTCATCTGTTTCTTTCCCATGTCTCACTCTGTGTCTCACACAAACATCTTCTTCTGCCTGTGCCTGGTGACCATCTGTCCCATGACTTCAGATACCAGTCCTTGAGGCTGAGCTGTGGGGTAGACAACAGAGGTCCCCTTCGTCTAAGGTCTGCCCTGAAAATAAGGGGAAAAAGGTAGCTGAAGTAGTTTCCCTACCCCCATTCACAAGCAGTAAGAACACAGGGTCACAACCCTATAGAAAAACATCCTCAATCTACTTGCAGTTTGTGTGGGTACTCAATCCTGTGTGACCAGTCCATTGGGAGATAAATACTACCAGTTCCCCAAAGACTCCACACCCAGGCTTCTGGGTTAAACCCACTCAGGCTAACTAGCTACAAGGTGATTTAGCAATGCAGAGGAGTGGTTGATAAGGAGGTCAGATTACAACAAGAGGAAAGAAGAGAAGGTGAGTGAAAACAATTCCAAACTGCAAACACCAAGTGTCAGGAAGGGACAGAGGAAGAATAGCAAGAAAGGGAAGACAGCAGTAGTGGCTTTTAACAAGAAGTGAGTTGAACATATTCGGAGAAAAGAGAAATGGAATGAAAACAGACACCTAAAAGGGAAGGCATCTGAGGGAACAGAGCAAGCATGCTGGTGAATTCTGGGTCTTGGGAACAAAAGGGACCCTTTGGGGGCTCAGGTAGGCCTCTGGGAGGAGACTGGACAAAGGGATCTGAAATGAAGGAAAGAGAAAATGCGAAACATAGACCCCATCGCTGAGCTTGATCTGGAGGAAACATTGAGCCCAGAGGTAGACTAGCCCTATTGCATTTCTTGGTTTTCTATAGAGTTCTTTCCAGCTTCCTCTGTTGCCCAGAATCTGACCACTTAATTATTATTTTACCACTTTAATTTTAGCAACAATTAGATTCACAGGAAAAAAAATGTTTCTACATAGAGCTTCCCTATGAAGCAGCAATCCCACACCTGGGTATTTACCCAAATGACCACAAACCAGGACACACTAAAGCTACCAGCACACCACGTTTGAAGGACTGACCCTCAGCCTGTTTTCCCAGGTGCACACAGACACCAGACAAGCCACCAAAGATAAGTGCAGACTGCCTGACGCCAGCAGGGCATACTGCATAAGCCTGGCTGTAAATAGTCCATCATGGGCCCAACTGAAAAGCTCCTCACTTCCCTAGACATAATGGCTTTTTGATTAACCTCTGCCTCCTTGCTCAGACCTCATTAAACCCCATTCCTGAGCCCATCTCCTGTCCACAGGAAGGCTGTGTTCTCCCGTGTCACATCTCAATAAACAATGCTTGCTGATGGAAGGTTGAGCCTGGCCTATTTCCTTCCTTTCTCCTCCATTTTCCTAACAATGATCATTGCAGCATTTTTTTTTTTACCATAGCTAAGATATGAAATCAACTCAGATGTCCATCAGTGGATAAATGGACCAATAAAATGTGGTATATATACACAATGGAATTCTATGCTTCCATCAGAAAGGAAATTTGTTAAGGAAATGGAAAGCCTTGGAAAAAATTAATTAAGTGAAGTATGCCAGACCCAAAGAAACATAGGCTTCATGGTTTCCCTCATTTGCAACAATTAGAATGTGCCTCTAAATCTACAAGTAAACCCAATGGATAGGAAAAGACAAAAATTATACTTGAATGTGATTAAACAGCACTCTGAACATTCAATCACATAGTAAGACCAATGAAGTATATTCTTAGAAGAGGATCACAAGGGCTCAACAGCTATGTGAATATGATTATATAAAAATATTATTGAAATGAACTTCAAGAAATGGAAACAAGAGAGTTTTTTTAATTGTTCTGTTTGCAGTTCTTTTTCCCAGCCCTTTGTTTTAGTCCCTTTTGTCCCCCCCCCTCACTTTTTATGTACCCTTTGTCTTGTGTCTTATAACACCTGAAGATAGTGGCTAAATGATCACACTACTTCACTCAGTAACAGTGAAAGCAAAGGATCACAAAGTCCCACAGAAAATTCCCTCAATTCTACCTGAAACTGGAAGTCAGAGGTTGAATGGGAATTTTTGTCCTTCAAGGGGTCATGAACTCAAATGCTTTCAGAATGAAACAGAGGTGTTAAAGGCATATCCCACCAGGAAGTAGGGTCTGGGCAAACTTAAGGCTAAATCTGCTTGTTCACAAGATAAAGAACCCAAGTCAGCCATAACTGCTGTCACTGAAAGCAACTTAGCACTGGCCCACCTGACTTGACAGAGAGAAATTCCAAGTCCAGATTCCCATATTTTAAAGTCCAAGAACTGATTCCATTAACATTACCACCATCCACAAACACCCACTGCATGGGCAAAGCAAAGCACTCTGGGAATGCACTCCACGCAGTGCCAAGTCACCACTTCAGTCTGCTTGCTCTGAAGAGATGCCAAGCAGTTGCTTGTGTCTACATTTTTAGAAGCCAACTTCATCCCTCAGAGGGGAAACTTTTTTTCTTTCTTTAAAAGGTCACCGTCTCCTGGGGTCCTTCCTGAGGCTGGTCTTGTCTACCTCATGCTTCCCCAGAGATGACCTAATTCTGATTCAAGCGGAAGGGCAAGTGCTTCCGATGGGGGGGGGGGAGGAGACAACAACTAAGCCAATCTGGCCCTTACTATCACTGATTAAACAGCAGGTGTGCCTGCTTAGGCTCGCCTAACTAGTGAATCACACCAGACTGAAAGGACTTTGGGACTGTCCCTTTAAAACTCAAGCACGCTACCAGGCAAACTCCTCCTCCAAGGAGGTTGCTTTTTAAATGAGAGCCAGCTGTCTGGGCCGTTCAGCACCCCCAGCAATACCTGCAACCCAGGATTTCTCCCCGGGAGGCTGCAGTCTGTCAGCATGGCTCAAGAGTTTGTGAACAGCAAAATCCATCCTGGGAAGGTGGTTGTGTTTATGAAGCCCAGCTGCCCCTACTGCAGAAAGACCAAAGAGATCCTCCATCAATTGCCCTTCAAACAAGGGCTCCTAGAATTTGTGGATATCACAGCCACCAGCAACATGAGCGAGATTCAAGATTATCTGCAACAGCTTACAGGCGCCAGGACGGTGAGTGTGCTTCGTTTGAACGGGCAAGAAAAGGGCTCCCGGTTTTTGTTTTTTTTTTCTTCCTAGGGCTGTGACTTTATGCCTGCGTCTTTTCTGGGACGCCAGCAGGGCTCTGTCCTCCAAGACATCCTGAGGGCTTTTGTACGGTGTGGGGGAGGGGCCTATCACTTGAATGGGCAGCTGTATTGCAGCCACCAGAGTTGTCTCAGAACGGAGGAGAAAGCCAAGTAAGTGGATGGGTGCTGTCAGGTTAGTAGGCCCAGCAGCTTAGCTGCGAGTCGCCAAGCACCCAAGCACTGTATCAGGAGGCTTTGTTTAAGCACTGCCACTGACTGACAGTTTTAGCTGGCAGGGCACGAGGAGGATTGGAGAGGTCTGGCAGGAGCTGCATATTTCCTTTAAATCCAGTATGGTATCATGCACTCGCTTTCGTCTAGTTCTGGAGGCCAAATGGACTTTGCTTGCAGGCTTTCTTTATCGATAACCTTTATCTGTTGCTCATTCTTCCTTATCCGACTCCTCCCACTTGAAAAAGCCACCACTCCCATTATTTGCCCTTTATTCTACATTAATTATAGGATGTTTTTAAGGCCTGCCAGAATTTTTTGGCCCAGCTTTCACAATGAATTGCTGGATATATCTTAGACAGGTTACCCCCTCTGGGATCCTCAAAGACCCCAGCCACAAGCCTAGAATGACTGACCTTCAAGTAAGTCATTCTTTCTACAATTTACTGTGGAACCCTCTGAAAAGTGCTCACTTCTGCCTGGGAGAGGTTCACTCTCCCATCCCCCATACTTCCTCTTTTCTCAACACCCTGGGCTTCTGTGGGAAGCCCCTGCTGGGCAGTTTCTGAACCTGGAAGGATGAGATGTTGCACCAGCTTTGATGAAAGTCCCTTTCCGAAGGCACAGACCAGGACGCAGCATTGGCAGACCCACATATTTCAGCTTTAGCTTGACTTTCAGAATTTCTGTGTTTGGGGTGTAAAGAATTAGAAATTGTCTCTCCTCTTCTGTCCAATCAGAAGTCAGCACATAGTACTTAAAAACGCTGTGAGCTAAGGTCCTGGAGCAAAGGCACTACAGGAAAATTGCTCTGTGGATTTCCTATATAGATTCTGGGGCCTGAGAAGGAAAAGGTACTACAACCACCACTATGAGCCCCTGCTCTGCCTCCCACCAGGGAGTTTTCTGGCCAATAGAATCACCTGTGGAGCTTTTGAAAGAATCCCATGTCTACTTTGTTCTCCAGTACAATTTCCTCACGGTGTAAGAGATGGGAGCCAAGACAGAATATTTTGGAAGATCCTGAGGACTTCTAGTTTACCACAAAGTTTAGTTGTGGAGATGGGAGGGAAGGGATGGTAGGGGAAAAACAAAGGAGGAGGCAACAATGCTTGATAATATGCTCATTATCTTGCTCATGTAATTGTAACCCCTCTGTACAGTATTTTCACAATAAAAAACTTATTTAAAAATGGCTTAGACTGACAGCATCTGTTTTCTAGTAGATAAAGCACTTCGTGCATTTATTTAACATTGTTTTAAATTTATTTGTAGAGCAACAATATTTTTATCATTAACTTTGAAGTTTATTTTAAATTAAATTAAAATTCTTTTTCAAGTTCTACTGCCCAAATGCATTCCTTTAAGTGGAAGAACAAATCCTTCAGCATTGTTTGCTTCCTGATCATCCATGGTGAATTGTTTGAAGGCGATAAGGAACAAGAGGGTTGTTGCTGTAATGATCTGTAGATCACTACAGATTTGTGTATACACTCGGAGTTCAGATGAACTTACTCCTTCAATCAGGCCATTAACTTAAGAAGCCACAGCTTCTAGATCAGTGCCTTCGTTTATTCTGTTTTGTTCTTCCTTTCTCCAAGGGAACTGAGGTTCTATCCTATATCATTTCTTTTATCCCTGAAGAAGTCTTTTGAAGCAAGTCTATTAGAACACATTCCCTCCAGTTTTGTCTGGAAAAGTTTATTTTTCTTTCACCTATACTGTAGCAAGCACTTTTCTACATAACATTTATGTTTCAAGCTGATAGTCTTATGATCAAAACAATAAATGCAATAAACAATATACTGGGAGGTGGCAAGTAACATATATCATGAGGAAAATTAAGTAGGGAGCCAGAGTACTGGTGGCTCATGCCTGTAATACTAGCTCCTCAGGAGGCAGAGATCTGAGGATCTCGGTTTGAAGCCAGCTGAGGTAAGAAATGAAAAAGTCTGTGAGAGTCTTATCTCCAATTAATCTCCAGAAAACCAGAAGTGGTGGGACAGCTCAAAGCGGTAGAGCACTAGCCTTGAGCAAAAAGGCTGAGGTTGAGTTTAAGCCTTGTGACCAACAGAAAAAGAAAAAGAAATTAAGTAAGAAATAGGATATGGGGAGTACACAGTAAGATATATCCCTCAAGGCCTCACTGATAAGGAAATATTTGAGTAGGCCTCTATAGGAAGCAAAGGAAAAAAGAACACATACATTTAGAGGTAAAATATGCCTGGCAGTGGAAACAGCAAGTACAGAGGTCCTGTGCTAGGAATGTGCTAGATTTAGTTTAGAAGATGTGGGAAGAGATTATATGAGGGGCAGGGTGGGGTTGGAACTGGGAGCCATTCGGAGGCTGTAGCAGTAATTCAGGGGACAAGGGAGGTGGCTGAGGGAGAGTGTTGGTATGTAACTTGGAGCAGCTGTGTATGACTAACCTAAAGCACAGAGGCTGTTGTTGCCTTGCTGGGGCTGAGAAAATGCACCCCAGGAGAATCCAGGCTCAGAATAGCAGAACTGGTTCTTTTAGTGACTGCTCTTTCCCTTCCTGGGCTGTAGCAAACAGGGGCTTATAGAGTTTATGATGGCAGAGAGGTTTTCCTCTTCCTGCCTGAATCACCACCAGTACTTCAGTGTTTCCTGTTTCATTGCCACAGAACCCAGACTTCTGTCCCATGCAGTAGTTTGGCCCTTTCTGAGTGTGGTAGGGATGTAAGGCTGCTTTGCTGGGGCACAGGTTAGAGGGTGAGTGGGACAGCGAAGTGGCTTTTCTGCTCTAAGATGAACCAGCTCCTTTGTCAGATGGTGTGCACAAATCTGCACTCTGGGGACCACCTGATGGCATTTCTGTGTCTGCCTCAGGCTGGCAGGAGCTGTAGGGCTGTGGGAAGAATAAATAGCCCAGGAGTCTAAAATGCAATCAACAGCAGCGTAGCAGCAACACCTGGAATTGGTTAGCTGTACAAACTGCTTAGGCCTCAACCCAGACCTTCTGACTCAGAACCAAAGGGGAGAGCACTGCAGACATCTGTGTTCGATAAGCCCTTTCACAATTCTGGAGTGTACTCCAGTGGGGAACCTACACCCAGGAAGTGACTCTTTTGACTCTCCGTGCTTCCAGCCAGACACAGTAGCTCAAACCCTGAGGTCAAAACCTTGGTGGAGGCTTAAAACTAGCAAACATTGTTTGGGTCTTTTTGGAAATAGAGACATTGAAAAATGAATGACATGGCTTCATTATTGAAGGCTCATTTAATTCATCCATACTCAACAGCAGGACTGTGCAGTAGAATCAACTGATTGCAGAAGGAAAGGGTAATGGGGGGTGATTGTGATGTATATTTGGAAATAAAATAATGGAATCATTAAAACTGAAAAAAGGAATAAGAAAAGGCAATCAAGCATGTATAGAAATATTGTGATGAAACCCCTTTGTACAATTAATATACAATAACCTTTAATTACGTATTTTATTGGGTTTCTCTAATGCTTTCTATTACATCTGACCACAGTCAAGTATTTCTGGGAAATAGCTGAAAGGCCTCCAAACTGTGAGTTGCAGGGAGGGGACTGTTATTTTTTGTTGGTTTTTGGTGCCAGTCCTGGAGCTTAAACTGAAGGCCTGGCTGCTGTCCCTGATCTTTTGTGCTCAAAGCCAGCATTCTACCACTTGAGCCACAGCTCCACTTCTAGCTTTTTGCTGTTTCATTGAACTTTCCTACCCAGGTTGGTTTTGAACCACAATCCTTAGATTCCAGTCTCCTGTTTTCTGCCGTTCCCCTTTCTGGTTCCTCAGGTAGTTTCTAATGTTTTAGGAGAGGGCTTGCTGCCTACCTATGGCTCAGGTGATCTACCTGCACTTCTCATTGCCAGTCCACCTTCCTGTGAACACCCTAGGGAACTGCCTGGGCCACAATGGAACAGCACACTCCTCCCCTCTGGGGATTCTGGAATGTATGCTTGGGTAGGTTGCACAAGACTGGAGAGGCATCCTTTCGGCAAGCATAATGCCTGTGGCAGTCTGGCTTGCCTTGGTTCACCCACCCTTGCAGATGTGAAGCCAAAGCAGGTAAAATATCCTTGTCTGAGAGCTAGAACACTTGGGTCAGGGATTAAACAAGGAGACTCATATACCACTGCACACTACAGAGAACCAAATTCACCTCTATTTCAATAACAATGAGAAGTGACTATATTTAATAAATCACAGACCTAAAGATCAGAATAAGACCAAATGCAAATGTTTCCCTGGTTGTGGTTAGAAATGAATGCCTCCTTGGGTGCGGTGGCTCTGTTTTAAGGTCTCAGGTGTGGTTCCAGTTGCAGAGAAAAACCAGAATGCAATCAGGGTACTCTGACTGTAGCCAATCAAAATTCTCTCCTGAAACATGTTTCTATATAGTAAAAATTTTAAATTCTTTTGCAAGTTGGACAGTCATATGCCAAGCATACTCAATTCATAAAATATTCTGGCTTCAAACATTGAAGAAAAGGTTATCAAGCAATTTAGAATCCTGGGAAGAATTTGAAAGAAGGATTAAAATATCACTCATTCTAATCTGATCATTAAATTCCTTATCTCTTCTGGACTCCATTGCTTTTGCAGGTTCCTCGGGTCTTTTTTGGTAAAGATTGTATCGGTGGATGCAGCGATCTAGAAACTATGCAACAGAATGGGGAACTTTTCTCCAGGCTGAAGGATATGGGAGCTCTGCAGTAATTACAGGTGACATGCTGGGCCAGGAACACTGGGAAATAAAACACTGGGGTCTGCTGCCAGGTTTGATTATACTGTGGGAAGGCATCTTGGGGGTCAAAAGAATAATCCAAGGAACTGTGGCATCACTTGTTCATGAATTTTATATTTGCCAAAGGATGAATGGTGTCAATGGAAGAAGTCCTTTTTATCAACATTCATTTAACAAATATTTATGGTGCTAGACATTATACATAGTTAACACAGAAGGATAATGTGAAACATATATTCTGGAGAGGCAGACAGATCATAAGCAAGTATGTAAATAATTCCTGAGAATATATTGAACTAGCATGGTGAAGGAGGAGTAGAGTAAAGGAGCTAGTTTGGTAAAGGAGAGACTTGCCCAGAAGATCGTGCTTGACAAGGGGGAGAAAGCCAGAAAAAGATGTGGCAAGTAATGAATGCTCAAAGGGATGGGGCGAAGAAAGGCAGACTAAGAAAAAGCACTGAAAAAGAGAAATAAGAAATGTAGGCAGGACCACAGTACACAGAGGCCATAGTAAGCAACTTGGATTTATTCTAAGTTTAATTTGAGATCAAGGTAACTTTTGTTTCACCCAGGTTCACATGCAAATCAACTCAATCTGATTGGCTTATGCAATGCTCAAAGTTTTCTAAAATCAGTAACCCAAAATCTTTGACTTGGTGGAAAACCATGGGGTGATGAGCTGTTTAGAAAGAAATCAGGATGCTTTGGAGGGCTGATAAAGGAATAAAAATTTAAGTATAGCTGGGCATCAGTGGTTCATACCTGTAATCTAAGCTCAGGAGAATGAGATCTGAGGATCATGGTTTGAATCCAGATGGAGCAAGAAAGTCTATGAGACTCTTACCTCCAATACTACCCAAGAAGCCAGAAGTGACTCAAGTGGTAAAGCTAACTTTGAGCAAAAATGTTCAGACACTGCCCAGGTCCTGAGTTTAAGCCCCAGGACTGGTGAAAGAAAGTCAGAAAGAGAAAAGAGAAAGAGAGAGAGAGACAGAGAGAGAGGGAGAGAGAAGGAGGGAGAGAGGAAGGAAGGAAGGAAGGAAGGAAGGAAGGAAGGAAGGAAGGAAGGAAGGAAGGGAGGGAGGGAGGGAGGAGAAGGAAGGAAAAGAAGAGAAGGAGGGGAAGAAATGGAACGAGGAGAAGAGAGAGGAGGGGAAGAGAGGAGAGTAGAAGAGAGGAGACAAGGAGAAAGAGGAAAGGGAAGAAAGGAAGGGAAGGGGGGAAAGAAAGAGAAAGATGTCAGGCTTCTGGTGGCTTTTGCCTATAATCCTAGCTACTTGGGAGGTTGTGAACAGGAAGATTTCTATTCAAGGCTATCCCAGGCAGAAAAGTGCCTGAGACCCCCTCCTAACCTGTGGTTGGGTGCTTCTGTCATCCCAAGCTATTTGAGGGGCTGAGATTGGGAGGCTGGGAAATAAAGTTCAAGAGACACCATCTCTGCTAAGAGAAGGTAGACATGGTGGTAAGTGCACGCGATTCCAGCAATGACTGGTAGTGTAAAGTAGGTAGGTCTCAGGCTGGCACCTGTGAGAGAAGTGAAGCTCTATCCTAAAAATAACCAGTGACAAACAGTGGTGTGTGTGGCTTTTTGGTCTTGGGCCAGCCCAGTAAGCCTGCGGTTTGCTAAATTCAAATGGAAGTACTAAGGGGAAGACTGGGAAAAAAACAGAAGTATCATTTTCCCAACTGTACTTTATTATTTTGGTGTGGGCGTGGGTACCTTCAGAGTCTGGAAGTTTGATTGCATTATCTTTCCTCAGCATTCTCTGTTGTCTGTATGTCATTGACAATCCCAATCCAAGGCTATCTATAACAAAGGATGTTTAAATGGCATGAGTAAATGTTCTGGGGATGAGAGCAGAAATGGAGAAAGCTTACCCTATTAAAAAGACCCATTCTTTGTTTCTTTCCTAGCAGAGCAGACTTCTTGCTGAAATCCCCCTGGAGAGCTGGACTACATCACAGAGGATGACAGCATTTCCTGGTGGATGGGAATTGAAGCAAAACCAACTTTGTTTTCCTTTTTTTTCTCAGTATTAAAAATTGGACCAACTTGCTCCTACCCACAAACCAAGAAGGTTGACAGATTAGTTGGTTTTCTGCCATATTGGCCCCTTGGGTTCAAAAGACCATGTCAAGTTCTGGTTTAGAATTTGTCCTCTGATCTGAAAAGTGCTCTTTCTCTCTGCCACATGTTTCTTCTTAACCTTCTCTATGTGCCAGCATGCCTCTACCCCCAATCATGTTTATCCAGAAATCTATCCCCCTACCTCACCCCACACCAAGAATGAATTTATGGTTGTTTTTCTCCTACTGGCCATCAGCTAAAATTATTTTGCTAAAATTGACTCCATGCAGTTTATATTATGAAATTGATGGATATTATGATTTATTTTTCTCGAAGTATACACATGCATCTTCCTAATCTCACCTTGAGAATTACTTCTCTGAGCGAATGTTCTCAATCTTACCATCTCTAGCTATCATTTGAGATAGCATTTGAGGAACCAGTTTGAGAAACTGTATGTAGAAGTAAAGCATGATTGGTCTTCCACCACTGGAGATATGTGGACAAACATGATAGAGCAAATGCATAGCAATATTGTGGATAGAGGATGGCTGTATAAATAATTCTGAAAAATGGTATGAATTTATTTAGAATACCAGAAAAATTAAAATATGAAATGTAAGGTTATCAAAATACCCTTGTAGGACTTTCCCCAGAAGTATATCTGGAAAAGGAAGCAAATTTGAGAAATACTGTCAGAATTCCCCAAATTCCCTTTGAAATCTAATCTCTTACTGTGAATTTGTCCTAGAATTGAAAGTTAATTTCCTTCTGTACTCTCTAGTGAGTACAGTTAATATCTTTCTAATAAAAAAGTACCTATTGTGGGTTTTGTCTATTCTGTGTTCTCAATACTATAAGGAATAGTATTAGTGTGAAATTTAAAGCCTTATTCCTCTTTGTCTCTGCTATTTATTATCATTATTATAATATCACAATTCTTATTATTATCATTATTATGATGAGTGAGTGGCTCATGCTTGTAATCCTAGCTATTCAGCAGGCTGAGATCTGAGTATCATGGTTCAAAGCCAACCCAGGAAGGAAAGTCTGTGAGACTCTTACCTCTAATTAATCACCAGAAAACTGAATGACACTGTGGCTCAAAGTGGTAGAGCAAAATGAGAACAAGGACAGAGCCCAGACCCTGAGTTCAAGTCCATGACTGACTTCTTTCTGCCCCTGTCCTCCCACAGAAGTGCTGCTGCTACCACTCTAAATATACATGATGGAGATGATTGTTTAATTTATTATTGCAATGACTATCACGTCAACACTAGCATGCTGAAGAAAGTTTGGTATTTGATAATTGTTTTCACGGTAAATTCCTTTTTTCCATTGCCCACCTAATACTCTTGTACTTTTGACTAGCCAGGATTGCTATGGATAAATGTACAGATTACATATTGAACAACACAATGAATATCATCCTCTGGAAGTTAGGCACAACTCTAGATCCACTCAGGACCATACCTGAACTTTCTCCCATATTTCTGGGTCCTTGCTCCTTGTGTTTCCTCATCCTTTTCTCCCATATTTCTGGGTCCTTGCTCCTTGTGTTTCCTCATCCTGAGGTATCCCTTTCTCCTTTGGTCTATTTTCATAGTCCTCCTCCTGGAGCAGATGGTTTTCTGTCCCTGTCTTTTTTGAGTAAAAATATTGTTTCCTTTCTGTAATTCAGAAGCACCTCCAGCACTCCACAGCTGTTAACAGGCTATAATATAGTTGTTCCATAGCTATTTACAGTCTATACTAGAGTTGCTCATTTGTATTGGTCTCTTGACAGATTAAGAAATACCCACAGACAAGAAATTTGACTTAGCTGTCTTTGTATCTCAATTTCTAGCATGGAGTTTTTGTTTTGTTTTGTTTGTTTTTAAATCAGGCAATATGCCAGGGTGCCAGTGGCTCACAACTATAATCCTAGCTACTCACGAGGCTAAGATCTGAGGATCTCAGTTCAAAGTCATCCCAGGCAGGAAAGCCTGGGAGACTTATCTCCAAGAAATGCTGTGGCTCAAGTGGTAGAGTGCTAGCCTTTAGCACAAAGAAACTCAGGGAATTCAAGCCCCAGAGCATTGAAAAAAAATCAGGTAATGTATATATGTAGTTTTAAGAGCTAAATAATATTAATTGTTCTAGTGCAATCCTGATCAACTCTAGTTTTGGTCAAACATATCAGTTTCATGGCTTATACATCTTATAAAATATTGTAAAACAAACATACAGAAGTAAAGTGTACAGGTCTATTTAGCATCCATGTATCTACCTCCTTGGTTAAGAAACAAAGTACCTATGTCTTTTTTCAATAAGACTCCCTGAAACACCCATAAACAACATGTTTTACTCTTTGGTTGTTTTGGGATTGTTTTTGAGACAGGGTCTTTCTGTGTAGTCTAGGCTGTCCTGGAACTCAACAATCCCCTTGCCTCTGCCTCCTAAATGCTAGGAACAATAGGCAGGCCCATCATGCACAACAACATATTTTACTTTTGACTAGCATAGCTGTGTAAGGAAAAGCCATTACTATTACATCATAATGAACACTCTCATCCCAGAAAATAAGCTGATTGGCTGAGAGATAGACTGACGTCAACTTCCCTGGGAAAGCCCTAGCACCTCTGCTAGCAGTGCCATTTCTAGGGAAATCTCAGAGGTTTTGAGTGGGTCCACAGAAACACATTCTTGGAGGTGATTTATGAGCTGGGTGATGAGCATCTCCCAGAAATATGGTCAACGGGAAGGGACTGCTCTGTATTTTCTGTCTTCAAGCTCCTCTGGCTTTCAGAAGTAGGTCAAAGCATACCCACAACTCTCAACTGGCTAGCTGTCCCAGATGGAGAAATACCATCAGCTCCAAGCAAGCTAAGGACAGATAAAGAATCCATGTCAGCCCAAGTGGACATCATGCCCTGAAGTTTAAAAGACAAAGATGGAATACCAGAACATTCCTCATGTGGATGAGTTGCTCTCTGTGCTGGGATTAAGATCCTGGGCTCCATTTCTCTTTACTGACAACCGGGGGTATTTGCTTTGTCTATAGTCTATGTTGGATCTCCTGTTTCCTGTGACCCATATATATTAGGTAAAGCTGCTAAACCAAGAACACAGAAGCACAGCACAGGAATATTTCTCTCAAAGTTGTCTAGAGGTAGGTAAGTGGCATTTGCTCCATGAGGTCTGGGTAGACACAGAGCTTAGTCTGTGGCCCCACCTAGCTGCTGAAAGGTGAGGCAATTGCATCTGTCTCTTGATCAAAATGCTTCTAAAACTCAGGTCTATACCAAAATAAACAAATAAATAAAATGGTGGGAGGAGGGACAATAAAGAATATGGAAAGAAAATTAGCATGTTGAATCTTCCCTTTAGTCTTTTCCTACTGGACTCATATTTTCTGTTTCTGTCTTACATGTGCAAGCCTTTTTTAATATAGTCTAGAGATATGATTCTCCATAAATATTTAAGATGGGGCACTAAGTCAGGTGCATGTACTAGACCTGTAGTCCTAACTACTTGGGAGGCTGAGGTAAGAAGAAGATTGCCTATGTCCTGTAGTTCATGGCCACCCTGGGAAGCATAGCAAGACTCCACCTCAAAACAAACAGGCACTGAACACCTGGTTGGAAGATGTGTGTGCCTGGGCTTGTTAATTAATGGGCTTCATCATACTTAGGAGACTCTTCAGATGTCTCCCTCTCAGAAAGGGCTCCACATTGCTCCATGTAAAGTAGAACACCCTGCCAACATCCCATTCACCCACCCTTATCCCTCCTCGTTTCATTTTTCTCTATGACATTTATCATCTAAATAATTGTTCAATTTAGTTTTTATTATCTCTCTTTACTATTAGAGTATAACCCCCTGCATTCAGATTTCTGTTTGTTTTATTCATAGCTGAGTCTGTGCATCAAGAAGACTGGCAGATACTAGGCATGTGATAATAAATGTGTGCTGAGTGTCTGGGCCAATAAATTAAAGAATGGATGCCCTGGTCATTTCAATGGGAGGTTCCCCCGACTGTTAGTTCCTGGATGTCTTTTCTTTGAGCTATTCAGTTTCTTTAGTGTCACAGCTGGGGAGGAGGGGCTGGACCTTCTTGCCAGGGTTCTGCCTGCCAAGCAGGGCAAAGGGACTTGGCAACTCCCTGGTCAGTATGCAGACTCATATGATTCCCTGTTTTCTGTCCTGCGCCTTGCTGAGTAATTCTGCAAGACAGGCAGTGATAGGAAGGACTATCATCAAAAAAAGTGATGAAACTTTGGCAGAGGAGATGGGCAGGGAAAGTAATGTGAATAACCAACAAAAACACAAGCCAAAGTGTTACTCTTTTTGTTTACTTAATAAAACCAGTGATTTAATCCCTGCAAAAGCCTCCTTTCTCTCAGCTGCTTCCAGCCTAACTCCTGATGCTGGACTCCTGGCAGATATTCCTCCCATCCAAGGCTACCTGAAAATGACCCTTAAGGGAAAACAACAGCCACGGGTATGGTAATAAATGAGTAGATGTGATCTGGACCAGTCTGTTTAAATCCTTAGTGAGTATGACTAAGCTATTATCTTGACATCTGGTTGTGAAAAAGCCATATTCCCTAATTTACTTCCCCATAATCATCATTTACCAGTCCTGGAATATATTTTCAAAAACTAGCCTCCTGCAGCATTTTACTTAAAATTTATTTCTTACATTAATAACAGTCTTCTCTTATTAAGTATTCCGAATGTGAGAAGGGACAGAGTTTAATTGTGCTCAAATTAAGCACAAATAATTTTTAAATATGGGCCTATTTTTATTCCCAGGTTTATATTTACTGTCCCCAGGCAATGTTTCTGGGGAACTGTGCAGAGCTGACAGGGGAGCAGAAAAGGCAGGGAGTAGGAGAGCCAATGAAGGTACAGAACACTGTGCATCCTTCGGGCCTTGCTTAGGGCTTTGGCTCTGGTGGACCTTCCTGCCCACTTCTCCCTCCCAATCAACTCTTTGTAGCCTCTGCAGCCCTGCAGCTGAGCCTATTCGGAGAGTAAAGTCTCTGCCTTTTTACTTCTCTTGTGTGTCTTGTGAAACTTGAAAGATTAGTGAAATTACATACAATGTGGTTTTGCACTGGTTCTATTCTTCCATGTCACCCTAGAGAATTGGGCCTGGGAGATCTCTAAAACAATATACCCTGAGTTCTAACTGGTAATAAGGACCAAAGAATCCACTTTCAGAATGGAAGATCCATTCCTAGAAATACAGAAGCAAAGAACACATCTGGAACCTGTGGTGTTGGGGGACTGCTCCCGTTATCTAGATCGAATACATGTGTGACCAGAGTGAGTATGTAAAGCTGATTCTAATAACTTTCCTTACCCAGCCCCTCATGGAAGATCTCGTTCAGCCTCAAGGCAGTTCCTATATGATGGAAGAAGACCAGAGAGGCAGAAGAAAAGGGTAGATCATGGATTGTCTCCAGAAAGGGAAGACTGTGGGAGCTCCAGATAGGTAAACCACCAAAAATCCAAGAAAGAGCCCTGATTCCCTCCCCATTTGATGAAGCAGGAGCAAGCAGCAAATGGGTAGAGGGTGGGAGCCACGAAGTAGCTTTCTACCACTTTAGAAGCCATTTCTACCACCTCTTCTGATGTTGCCTTATGGTTAACAAGACTGCCAATCCAACCACAGGAATTATTTTCCTCTCTTCCTTGTCCTATTCTTTTCCCCACTCTCCCTCTCCTCCTCCCCATCCAAAGGAGCAAAGAATGCAGAATGCTTCCTAAAGACTCCTCAGCTGAAAGAGAAGAGATACCTCCCTTTATCTGAATCCAAGGACTGAAACAGTAAATGTTCCCCCCTAATGAGTAAGCCATTGTTTCTGATAATTCTTTGACTACAGAAGATTGAGCCCCTATGAGCTTCAGACAATGTACATATATTCCCATTCTTCACAATGACAACTATATACAAACAGTGGCCATTCTGTATTATCTTTCACTGTATCTCTTTTCCCAATATCTTAGTAAAGGTGAGCACTTGATTTTTCTGGTTTATTTATGTATGGCAGTTGCAGCAGGGAATGAAATATAAACTCATTTAAAGGACAACTGTCATGTACATATAATTATCTATTCAAAATGTTTCTATTCAAAATGCATCCAGCCTTCACAGTAGCTTCTGACAAAATTGCTGTAAAAGCACAGTGAGTAGCTGTGGAAAGGTGGGCTCTATTCCACGTTAATTTTGGAGACCACTACCACAGTTGTGGCTTCTAGATTTCCTTTTTACATAGACCAGAATCTCACAAGCAGCTCAGAAAGGAGTGGCTTTCAATAATGATTAACTCTTACCAATGTTAATGCTAAATGAGTCTAGTGCAATATTTCCCAGGTACTCTCAAGTGGATAGGCAGTTTCTCCATTGGTTGAAAAAGGATAAAGAGTCTGCGTGTTATGATGGACATTTTAAATTCTGTACATGTTTTCATGTGGTCTCAGAGCAAATCTATTATAATTTCCATTTTACAAGTAGGGAGACTGAGCAATCTTTAGGGGGGCACCCAGGAGCAAGTACTCATAGCCCCTCCACCCTCCAGTCTTTCTCTACAAGAGGTCTGTGTTCCCTGGCCCAATGGGGCAACTGTCAGGCCTCTGAGCACTGAGCCACAACCTCGGAAAATGATTAGATACTTCTCTAGAGTAGACTGTCACTTAGCACAGTGTTTCCCAGAGTAGGTGCCATGGAACACTGGTTCCACAGCCTGTCAATATATGTGCCTTCCTGAGCGAGCCCACCTTCCCTGAGGGGCACCTCCAGCTTGGACAGCTATTGTGGGGCCGGGTCAGTTAGCAGGTGAGCTCAACTGAAGCCTTCAGCCCAGTTTTACCCTTTAAACATATCTGAGTTTATTTTGTGCTGTTACAAAGGATGGGGAAATAAGACTTATTTTAAAAACAAAAACAGTTTGGGGGCTAGGAAATCCCAAGTTGAGGGGCCTACAGCTGGCAAGGTGCCTTCGTGCTGAATCATTCCATAGGAAAGGTGGGTATGCAAGAATAGGGGAGAGTGCAAGGAATCAAACTCATGAACTTTGTATACTTGGCATCCATCCATGATAGATAAGGCTGGAGCCTTCATGGCCTGGGCACCTCCCTGTGCTCCACTCCCAGCATTAGTGCACTGAGGACTTCGGTCCCAATACATGGGCTTTGAGGAACACCTTCAAACCAGAGGATTCTGCCCCCTGGTTCCACAGATTAATGTACTTCTTACATGGAAAATGTCTTTATTCCATTTGAATAGCCTCACATCTTAACCAATACTCTAAAGTTCAAAGTCTCACATAAACCTGTTTTAAGCAAAACTTGGAGTAAATTATCTCAAGCTATTGAACAGAAACAAGTTTATCTACTTCCAAACTACAATAAGACAGGTGTAGGACAGGGGAAAAATTGATAAGCAAAAAAAAAAAAGGAGCACTGTTCCTAAATAAATCAAAAATCCAACAGGAAAAACATTAAGTTTCTTATCTCCAGAATAATTTTCCAAGACTCTATGTCCTACATTTCAGGTACAATGAGGTGAGGGTTGAGCGTGAAACCATGGGCAACCCCAACCCATGGTTTTGTGGGTCACAAATAGTGCCACAGCTGCTACTGTTTGGAATCCATGCCTGAAGCTTTCCTTGGCTGGAGCTGAAGTCCAAGGGTCTTTGTGGCAGCCCCAACCTCACAGTTCTGGTGGGCATTTCATTACTAGGACTTCCTGGGTGACTCTACCAGTGACAAGTGTCCAGGCAGCCAGGCTGTCCAGTTTATCCTCTGAAACCTAAGTGGTCCCTGCCCTCAAATAATAGCTAAGTAGATACTATCATACACACATATCTAGAAATGCTGCAATAAGACTGACCACAAGATATGAATGATGAGCTGGGGAAAGACATGTAGAAGAAAATAATTCTCCCTAAGAGAGGAACACAAAAGAGAAATGCTCATGTTGGGTTTTATTGGATATGTATGCTCTTGCAAAGTAGGCAGAAGTGATGACCTAACCCAATCCATTCAGATGATCTGTGTGGACAGTCATGTGTCAACATGGGAGCGTATTTTCTGCTTGGGAGAGAATTATCAAGGCAGAAAAGATAGATCATAATTATGAAGGGTCTTGCTGCCAATGAGGAGGACTATGCAAGTTTTTGCATGGGTGATATGGGTTTTCTAGGAAGGTAAAGTATCTATATCTGACGTGTTAGAAACAAAATCCCATTTTAACTACAGTGTCTTGATGCATTCAGTAGACTTTACAGAGAATTTAGGAATCTTCAAGAGAGGGACCACATCATAATTTGTCCTCACGTTGTAACTTCCTTTCTCTCTCTTCTTCCTCACTGGGATCCTTAGACCTAGGAAGCTACAAAATCTTATCCCTCTATTCAACCGAGTGACCTCTCCATTTTGCATTTCTTGGGTTATTCAACATTGTAGCTTACAAAGAACTCAATTCTATGCTTCCTAATTGTCAAACCCTTCTGGATACTTATTTAAACAAAGAAAGATTCTTTTATCCTTCAACTAGTTGTTAAAATTAATAAAAAATTGTCTATTAATTGTTCAGTATTAGAGAATGAACCCAGGACCTCAAGATGCTAGACAATTGCTCTATCCACTGAGCCACATCTCCATCACATAAATAATTCCCATCACATAAATAATTCTTTTAAACTTACCACACACATATGAATATCAGCAACATTTTAAATATTTTATACATGATGGAAATTTTATGTAATTATGCCTCAGAAACACAAGGTAGTATGTCCAAAATAATTGTAGCAATTTAACTTCTGAGGTACAATAACTATAAGACAATTCATTAAACTTGCTTTAAAAAATTTTTATTTGTTACAAAATGTTAAATACTAAAGCTAAAAACATATAAATTCCAGTCAGGCTATATTAAAATACACATATACCCTTCTTTGCAAAATTATTAAAAGTTGAATTAAACAGATGCTTTAAATAAAATAATCTTTGAGCACATTTAGGTCTAATTATATCAATGTAGTGTAGTTTGTAAAATTACAGTTGAAAAGCTGGCCTGTCAAATTTATCCAATTCGTCAGTCTTTTACCACTACCTAATACTGAGCCACCATGCTGGCTTCAACAGGGTAAATTTCAATTACCATACTGAGAGTTCTTTATTATATATTTCCTAGCAAGATGGAGTAGTCAGAGGTATAAAAATGGTTAAATAGAATGAAAACTTGGCCAAGAAAGCAAGGGCCTTAGTTCAATTACACATTATCTTCTCTAATTAAAGTTGATTGGTAGATACATTGAAGCAGAAATCAACACAAGCATACATCCATCTAAAAATAATATTTCAATTGCCCAAAGTCCACAAAAATCTTAAAACCAAACTCACTTCTCAAAGTCATTAAGTAAATTTCTCATTATTTAAAAGTGAGTGAATTCAAAAGTAAGAAGAGTCTACATTCAACAGGTAACAAACTGTATTCTGACTAGCTCTGGAGAATCATGATGTCTGGCTAAATCACTTATACAGGTGGTGAAGTACTTTCCATATCTAAGAGTACCAGTTTCCAAACTCAACTCTTACTCAGAACCATCTCTAAGAACTAGCTTTAATTCTACTTAGAAGTCAAATTGTTTTTACAAATGATACTTTATTTTGAAACGTACATATCTCAATTTCCTAAAAGTTTTAGAATCTGAAATGCTACAATTAAGAAGCAGGCTGAGATTATGGTTATTTAAAAGTTTGTAAATATGAGTGGATTTCTAGAAGTTAGCTCTAGTATCTATTCTTAACAATACTAATTCTAGTCAATTTGGATTTGCTATTAATTCAAGTGAGAAAAATACACACAAAAAACTCCATAAAATACATTCCAGTAATATTCAGTGACACAGTCCAATTAAAGTTAGGTGTCTTGGAATATTTCTATAGGGAATTTTTACTGCTTCTCTGACAGTGTTGATATACATATAAGGGCTAATTGTATGGAATCCTAATACTATAAGACTTTAATCAATCTTTGAAAGTTGTGAAAAAATGTATATTCTAGAGTCACTAAGAATTAGAGGAAAATACATTCCAATACTAAATTACATATGACAATGAGACCAACAATAAATAGTAATCTGTTTTTCCAAATCTGCAGGCTTGTGAGCTTCTCATGGAATCATTACATGTGATAGGAGAGAAACTCTAATTCTGTTCTCTACGACCATTCTCTCTGAACATAACAGTCTGATTTATATCCTTCCTTTTATCTTACTGGGTAAGGTAATTGAGGCACAAAACTAATGTCATTTCACACCATGTAGCCTTGTAATCTACTGGAAAGAGTTCAAGAGATTCCAACTACTAACATCCAAATCTTAGCAAATACACTAAGGAGAGAAAACTTCTCAAGCTGTCATGTCAAGCATCTTTTGCCTGTATCTTTATAAACATGGACTATTACAGTCAGGTTAATCAGTCATTCTTACCAACATTCTTGTCTTTCAGAATGAGTAAGAAGATACTTCTTCATCTGGAGCTGAACCACAACAAAAGTGTTTTAAAGCTAACACAAGGAATTTCTCACATACCAGTGGGGGTGGCAGTGGAGGTCTTGGGTACTACAAATTTCAGCAATCGCAACTGTGCATTCTTCCTTCCAACAAGCCACACCCTCTTCTCTTAGGATCAGTGTTCTTTTTCTGCTGTCACAGTATGGTGTCTGAGCATGAAAACAACAGTATTTTTCTTTTCAGGAAATAGACATAATTCGTATGTCTGCAACAGGGGCACAGTGCAAAGTGAAAGCATAAGGTCCTTCTCTAAATGATGTTAAGAATTAAGGATCTGACAACTGCACTCGAAGTGGAACCCAGGGCCAGGCCCTTCCAAGTGTGGGTGCTGTGCAGTTGAAACAGGTTAGGCATGATAAAGCCTGATTAGGTTTCCTGCTTAACCAGAATCTTAAGGAGGGGACAAGACAGGTAGGCAACCTTGTCTGGAAAACAGACATTTTTCTTCATGATATTCATCTATACACTCACTGATTCAGAACCAAGTGGCATGCCACTTCCATAATCTGGTTTTAATGATTAGTTCTTCCCCTAAATTTCTGACTATAGAAATAGTTACACTGGGTCTTTAAAGGCTCTTTATTTTAATAGAACACTTAGACATGATGAAATTTCTGTATTAATCTAGGGTTTTTTTTTTTACTTAACATGTTTTTAAACTGGAAGGAGTTTTCATGTCACTAAAGGAACAGGATATTTTAAAGGGAGAATACACCTGTCCTACAGCTTTATATTCTACACAGAAGACTTTTTAGTCTGCAGTATATTGCGTTCCCTCTTAAGACCCACAATAGTGTTTTGCAAAGAGAACTAATAAATTTATCAAGCTGTATGGTGATGTATTTTTTTAATCACCCATATTCGGTCTCAGTTATAAGAATTTTACTGGAATCCAGAGGCATCCCAGTCTTCATAGTAATAAAAAAAAAAGTGTACGCATATAAAAGCTCCAGGTTACATGACTAAGCAACGACATTTCCGGGAGTGAATATACTTCCTGTATTCTGCAAGCTGCTTCAAGTACATATTTGATGGCCATCTGTGCTTTTCAACGAAACTGCGTTCTTCCACTAAAATTTTAAGAGAAAAGAATGTTAATGGAACTTATTTTACTTTGGATCGGTTGAGGTATTAACTATCAATTTCCGATACAGTAAATGAGATTCACTCTGTTATATACTCTTCCCTTCCCTCCAGCTTTCCAGAATCATTTAATACAATTTTAGCTAACTGAATCAGGAGGCTTTTGTTGTTGTTAAGTGATTTCCAATTATATGTGGCTTGTCCAGAGATTCACCAAGTAGTGTCTGATTGTTTACCTTTTCTTTTTGAGTACAATTTTTGTTTGTCCTAGATGTAAACTCATTTATTTTTACTTAGTTTCTTTGCAGTAAATCTTCTAAACACTGTGCTCTCAATCCTGCTTTCGACTTGGTCATCTTTATCAGATCACCTATCCATTCGCTTGTAATTGCTGCTGCGCCAGAGGACTGACTCCAGAGGCCCATATATCCTTTTTGGCTTTTACACTTTCAACATAGATCCCACCATTCCTCAACTCCAGGTCTTTGACTTTGCTTATTCTCTAGTTTGGGTGAAACATACCCTTTCGTAGCCTGCCTTTTTACTGAGTAAAAACAAACTCTCAGCTATGCAACAGAAAAAAGCAAATTATTCTGAAAGGAAAGTTCAAGTCTAAGAGAGATAAGAGTTTTGCCCTCCTCTTTCCTTTTCTCTCTTCTCCTTACTCGTCAACTTTCTGTCCCCAACTCAAGACAACTTTCAGGCATTTCCATGAAGAGTTTTTGTCCAGAGTTTGAAAGTACATGACCAAGTATTCTTTCATTTCCTTATCTTTTTAGTTCAAGTTTTCTGCTTGAAACTATGCTAGATAATAGCATAAGCACGTTGTAATTAATTGCTAATTAATCTGATTGTCTACTCTGAAAGCTATTCCAATTTCATTTCTTTCTTTTTATGTAGTATTAGGAATCTCACCCTTTGATTTGTTTCTATCTTTGTAGTTTATCTTAGAAATTGTATTACATATACTTTCTGGTTAGCAAATTCATAATACTTGATCAATTAAAACATGTATTCCAAAGCAATATAAGGAGTGCTTATATAAATATACTTAATACATATAAATATTTAATTTTAAAAGACCATGTACTACAAAATAATTAACAATAGTTAAATTCCTTTATAAGAACATATTAAAGTACTATTTAAATTTTGCTTCTGACTTATTTAGGTAGTTAAAATAAGATCTCATTTACCACGACAAAATGCTACCCTAGGACAGTATGACCACTTTATCTCTCAGACAAAAATGCATGGCACTTAAAAATGAATGGGAACTATAAAATAATCATTAGAAAACTTGTTGTGTAACATAAGTCGAACTGCTTATATGACACAAGTAGCAATAAATAAAAGTGTCATGCAGTATGTTGAATCATTTAAAAGAAATATATTAAATTGACTATACTTTCTTTTCCAAAACCATGATTTTTAAAATTATATCTCAAGAGCAAAGACTAAAAATATTTCTTTTTTATTTATCTTTTGCTATTTGAAACTGAATCCAGAGCCTCTGCTCTACCACTTGAGCTATGCACCGTCCCTCCCCTCTCCCCAAAAGTTTTCTTTTCAAAGTGAAGTTGGCAATCTACCTGAAAGGTCCTGAAATTCAGGCTTTTGACTGAAGATGAGGTAGTTAGTGGCAATGAAATGAAGTAGCCAAGTGGAAAGGCAATCAGAGTGGTGAAACTGCAAGGAAATGAGAAGGAAAAACATTGCATATAAGGATCATCGTTATGAAATTAAGGCTAGACAGTTGCCTGAGAGAAATCAAGAAGAAGCCTACTTCCAAGTTTGTGTGTGTGTGTGTGTGTGTGTGTGTGTGTGTGTGTGTGTGTATGTATATGTGTATGTGTATACATACACACACACATATATGCCTTCAGGCAACTGTCACTGCTGAGAGAGGGGAACATTATAAATAATAATAAACTTACTTCATTCAATGAAGAAGCAGAAACAATACTAAGTTGATGCTGCTAGAGTGATCAAATGTCTTCAAGCTGAGGCTTGGAGACATTTGTGATTAACAAAAACCATTGCTCTTAAAGATTGAAGCTTTTAATTTACCAACATCATAGAATTCACTAGCTATACTTATATTTCCATCACAGAAAAATATTATAGGGAGCAACAGCCAAAAAAAGTCCATCTGAGGAACAAACATAAAACTATTTTGAGGAGTAAACATCATCAGCCAAAGGGTGTGAGTTTCCATGTGCAAATATTTCTATGAGGAGGTAAGGTTTGAATAGTTGCTTTTAATGGATCTCCTGTTACACTGAGCATGATTTCTCGCATAATTCTCCCCATTCTGAGTTCAAAAAGCTGCATACCAAAGGAAATTCATTCAACCACCAACTCAAGAACTTGCAGAGTAAAGTTTATTATTGGTTTTTTTTTTTGGTGGGGGGCAGTGGGGGAGAGGGAGGTTGGTTGTGAGTCTTGAACTCTAGTACTGGGCACTGTCCCTGAGCTCTTCAGCTCAAGATTAGCACTCTACCACTTGAGCCACAGTGTCACTTCTGGTTTTCTGGTGGTTAATTGGAAATAAAGAGTCTCATGGATGTTCCTACTCAGATCTCAGCTTCCTGAGTAGTTAGGATTACAGGCGTGAGCCACCGGTGCCTGGCCATATTACTGTTATTATCATCCTTGTGATACAATATGTATAACAGGTGGCTTACCATTTGATCCAGTTCTAAGTGTACAGTTCAGTGGCACTAAGTATACTCACATACTTGTGCAACTAGCACCCTACTGAGTTCCAAAACTATTTTATCCAAACTGAAGCTCCCTATCCATTACATAATAACTACTCTTAACCTGCTATCCTTGGGCCCTGGTTATTTATATTTTACTTTCTGTCACTATAAATCTGACTAATCTGGGTCCCTCATTTATTCGTCTAGCTCATGTCTCATAGTATAATGTTTTCCAAGGTTTATCCACATTGTAACATCTAAGCCATTTCTTTATGAAGATCAACAGTATTATACTGTATGTGTATGGCACACTGTTTATCCTCAGACAGACTTTAGGATGTATCCAACTTTTTGTTGTAGATTGTTCTTTTCAGAATTCTCACAAATATTATACAAGTAGTAAATAAGTAGTAATATCATGCAAGCACAGTAAATAATGTTAAGTTATCACCTCACATCTTAAGGAATAAACAAGGACAAGGTCTTCCAATAAGTTATATAGTATGAAAATATCTTAGTATACAAATTAATACATCCCTCTTTTTGTTGTTACACAGAATTTCTGGGCTGGAAGGAACTTTATAGTTTTATATAATATCACATTTCAATTCTTCTTATTTTTAAGCAGATAAACATAAGTTAAAAATAATGGAGTATCCTGCCCATGTAATTGTAACCCCTCTGTACAGTATCTTCACAAATAAAATAAAAAAAATGGAGTATATAACAAAAGATATTATGTCATTAGATGATTGGCCCAGAGCAGATAACCTTCCACCAGAAGGTCAGGACATCAAGATAATGGCCTAAGGCTTATGACTTTGAAAGAGAAGAAAAATCAGAGATAATAGCTGACTGTAAAAATGTGCTTCAAATGCAGAATCTTACATTTTTTGGTGAGTGTGTATGTGTGTGTGTCTGTGTGCACGTGCAGGTACTGAGGTTTGAACTCCCTTAGCTTTGTTGTTCAAGGCTGCTATTCTATCATTTGATCCATACCTCTACTTACAGGTTTTTGCTGGTTAAGTGGAGATTAAAGTCTCATGGACTTTTCTGCTTGTGTTGGCTTTGAACTACAATCCTCAGATCTCAGCTTCCTTAGTAGCTAGGTGTATGTCATTCATGCCTAGCTAGAATCTTAATTTTGACTAAAATTTAAGATACCACAATTGTGAGCTCTTGACAAGAGCTGGAAAGCATATCTTTGTTAAAACTAGTTTTTTGGAAAAGTCTATACTGTCATAATATGTTTAAATTGAAGTAGAAAAAAAGAAAGGCATTAAAAAAATCCACAAACTAAATGGTATTCAACCTCAGAGCTATATAACAAATACAAAGAAATTACCTAACAGCCACAGAAAAGAATCAGATCTGAAGTAAGCCAGGCCCAAAGAAACATAGGTCCCATGGTTTCCCTTATTTTCAATAACTACTATATGTCTGGGACAAGCAGAAAAGGTCAAAAGCAATGTACAGATGACCAGATAAGATAATATTAAGTGAAATGGGGCTGGGAAGGTGGCTCAGTGGTAGAGCGCTTGCGTTGCATGCCTGAGGCCCTGGGTTTGATTCCTCAGCACCACATAAGCAAAAAGAAAAAAAGCCAGGAGTGGTGCTGTGGCTCAAGTGGTAGAGTGCTAGCCTTGAGCTGAAGAGCTGAGGGACAGTGCCCAGGCCCAGAGTTCAGGCCCCACGACTGGACCCAAAAAAAAAAGATAATATTAAGTGAAATGAACCCAAGATAGGGACACAAGTGATTTTTTCTTTCTTGCTATTGTTTCTAACACATAATATACCATGTAATTTTTTTGTTTCTTTGTATGTTCCTCTTCCACAGTATAACCCCTGTTTTCACTGTATTTGATGTCAATGCCCTGCATCTTGTATATATACTTCTCTACTTTGGGGAAGGGAAGGGAAAAAACAAAATGTTTAAATAGGGATACAGGTTGACCCATTGTAACAATGAGATGCACAAGACACTATGTTGAAACCGAAATTTACAAATTAGGTGGGGGGGGAGGGTGTAGTTGTAAAGGTGGAAGGGAAGGGATGGTAAGGGAAAAACAAAGGAGGAAGCAACAATGCTTGATAAGAAATGTACTCATTACCTTGCTCATGTAACTATAAACCCTCTGTACAGTATTTTTACAATAAAAACATATATTAAAAAAGAATCAGAACTTATGGACCCAGGTAGCCAAATATTAGATATACTTTATAAGAATACTATTAAATTTTAATATGAGAGTAAATACAACTTCATAGTATTGAAGTTTGAATAGATATTGCTTAAATGTCAGAGAGAAGGGATGATCATTTCAGTGTGAAATTGATTTGACTGAGCAAAATAAACAAGGATCATTTGTGTATTAAGAGATGGAGTATGGCCAGGCACTGGTGGCTCACGTCTGTAATCCTAGCTACTCAGGACGCTGAGATCTGAGGATCATGGTTCAAAGCCAGCCTGGGCAGGAAAGACCGTGAGACTCCTATCGCCAATAAACCACCAGAAAAACCCTGGAAGTGGAATTGTGGCAACTCAAAGTAGTAGAGTGCTAGCCTTGAGCTAACATTTAAGAGACACTGGGACAACACCTGGGCCCTAAGTTCAAGCTCCATGATGATGATGAGAGAGAGAGATAGAGACAGAGACAGAGAGACAGAGAGCATACAATTTATTTGATAGAAATAAAAGAACCAGTTAGAATCATAGTAGACAATCAGGAGAAGGTAAGAGAGAATAAAAGGAAAAGTAAGAATACCAAAATTGCTCATCTCCAAAAGAAGGCATGAATGATGCTCAGTCTCACACTGCATTTTATTAAATTCCTCACACAGTTGGTAAGACATTCCAACAAAGGGCATTTTGCAAGGGTTAACAAACTATACTAGCTTCTCCTATATAAAAGTTTCACTTTCAAACATAAACAGGCAATGAATGAAGAGATCAATGAATTTAGTCTAATCACACCTATCCTTATACAGGGACTCATCTTGTCATTTTTCTTTTAGAAGTTATCATTTTTTTGGTAGGAGGGGAGAGGGATTCAATGGAAATTCAACTTTCCATCACGCCTGTGTGACTCAGTAAGGCACTACACTCAAATGACTTTGGTTAAGGACCGCTACTGAAAGAAAAACTCCACATCCATAAATTGCTTAATCACAGACACCACTGTGTCTCATAAAGATATTTTTAAAATACCTCATGAAAATATTTAAAAGGTTAATATATGGCTGGTTGCTGTGGTCAGGGCTCAGGACTGGCTATCACTTTAGTCGAGAGACTGAAGAGTTCACCGCCACCCTGAGTCCTGATAACTAGCATTTCACAGTGGCCTTCTGGAGACAATGCCTTAATCCAAAGAAGTGACTTGAGGATAAAGAACTTCAGGTGCATTCCATCATAACCAGCACGAAGTTTTCTTTGGAAGGAAAAACTGGTCACACAAAATGGACTCACCAATCATGTCAGCCCATGGCTGGAGGGCAACCAATCACACCAGTGCTGAAGTAGATGTCCAAGGGCTCTGAAGTTGTAGAGAGCTGCCCCAGAACCTGGATTCTGGACACATTGGAACATCATTTGGATGTCACTGGTTAGCTGACTGCTCAGCTAACAGATTTGTTTTTAATCCTCTTCCAGTTATCATTCTTCTTTCTATGCTTGTGTGGATTTCACATATTCCTGGACAACAGCAGCAGCTCGTAATTCTCAGACACTGTCATTCCTCCCATGACTGTGTTTCTGAATCCTCTGAGATCACCAGCCAAAGTGTGTGGAACATGTGCTGCACTGTGACAGCATGGCCAATGCTCATTGAGAGAAGCCCTAGACTTGTGATAATCCCTGACCCTTCCAGTCTCAAAGTGATAGAAGAGTAGGTTATAATCAAGACCTGATGAGACTACAAGTGACAGCAAATATGAGCACAACCATAGGTCTAATTCTGCATAGAATGAATACCTGAAGACACTGGACATGGATAGATAGCTATGCTTCTCAGTGCCACTTCCTGAAGGGCAGCTGGTGGAAACTCTGGTGACCACAACTGTGTGATGGAAGCCAGGAAAGTGACTCATAAAACTATGTACCTATCCAGCAAGAGCAGGTCCCACCCCTCCCCCAACCAAACTGGACATGGTTGTATGGGGGAGGGACTGCGGGAGCAGCTCTCATCTTGACTCCACCCATTCTGCCTGGATCACAAGGTTCTGACCATGCCCCCTATTTTTCATGTTTCTCTCTGACCAATGGGATATAAGAACTGGGGCCACACCCATATTTCATGCTGCCTAGTAGCACTGGTGTTCCCTTTGTTGATTTATACCACTATCATCAGTTGAGGAAAATAGAGGTGGCTGAGTGGTTGAGTGACAGAATTGAGGTCATTTTGGAGATACAGTAGGAAATAGACATAGTTGGTGGTGATTTCGAGAATAAAGATGATTTCAGAGCCTGGGAATGTGGCCCTTCCGCCTTTTCCATCTCAGAGCTGGGATGTCTGAACTAACAAGACCCAAAAAAAAAAAAAGCTGCAGGAAAGAAACTGCTGCAAGAATACCAGCAGAAGATTTGTCCCGATAGACCTGCAGAATCTAAGAGAAAGAAGAACATGAGATATGAAAAGGAAAAGGAGATATCCCCAAGATGGACACCACAGGGGACTGTAATTCAAAGAGGGTGTGGCCAAAGATCACATTAACCTTTGGGCCTTTGGGCACAGTGCTGCCAGGGTCTGGAGTGTCACAGGCCCCAGTAACACCAAGGATCTGGAAAGGTGCTACCACAACACCTGACCGTTGCCCTGGACTCCAGCAGAACATGAAACCAGCAGCTCTGGGCTGTGATTGAAAACTGTAGCAGGAAAAGAAAGACCTGCAGGATCAACAGGAAAAAGAGAATGAGAAGAAGCACTGAAGGAAGCCCTGAAGACAGAGCTGGAGCTCCACAAGCTATCAATACAGATGTTGATTTCAGAAAAATCTGATTTACAATCTGCCCTGGTTCATGTGCACCAGGTGGCCAAGGAAAAGGACTGCAGCATGAAGATCATACCAGCCTCCAGCAGGTTTCACAGCAGTGCATTGCAGAACTGGAGATGACATTGTCTACAGTCTTCACCATGCAGAATGAGCAGAGAGGAACATCTTAGAGCTCATTAAATATCTGAATAATGTGAAGTTGCAGCTCCAGGGAAAGGTCAGAAGCTATGATGACCTGGAGGAAGAGAACACCTAGATGGCAAGAGAGGCTGAAAGTGCTCCTGACATAAAAGGCCAAATGAAGATCAAAGTTTATGCGTTACAACAAGCACTAGAGGAGCAGACAGAGCTGGAAAGACAAATAGACAGCAGGAAAGAGTTGGAGAAAGACACCTTTTCAGTGGACCTGAGGCTAGATGGGTCCATGTAGAGGAAGGAGAAGGAGCAGTAGCTCTTGGAGCAGATGAGCCAAGTGAGAGTGGAGAAAGAGCAATGGGTGAGGCAGGTGTTAGAACTAAAGAGCAAGCTGGGGAGCTGAGAAAGCAGCTAGCAGAGCCACAGTTACTGCAACCCCCTGCAGGACCATCTCTGGCTGAGCAGCAGCTGTAGGCCCAGGCCTTCCAGATGCAGGAGGAGCTCAAGAACCTGGAGGAACAACTTCAATGCAGATGCAAGAAAACCAGAGTCTCAGTCTCCTGAACCTGGAAGAGCTGGAGTGTCTGTGGATACTGGAGAAGAAGGCCGAGGAATGGGATCAGCATGCTGAGGACTGATATAAGATGCTTGAGACAATGGAAAAGAAACATGAGACAATGAGATGCACACTTGTGCACAACCAAGACCTGAAAGATCAGCTGGCCCAGTTACAGAATGCCTGCCACAGACTGAGTGGTGAGAAGGAGGAGCTCACCAACATCCTGCACTCAGAGCACAAGTAAAGAAACATCCATGAGAAGTTAGAAGAATGGAAAGAGATGGCTGAATCAAAGAGCCAAGCAGCTCAGAATCTGCAGGAGCTGCATAACCAGTACCTGGCTCAGAACCACCTGTGAATAGCACATAGTCTCCAATCAGCTGCTGACCTCAGAGAAGGAGGCCCTGCAGCAGCACTTGCTGAGACATCTGCAGGAGCAGGTGTAGAGCAAGTTGGGGAACCAGATGGTTCCTCAAGACTTACAGGAAGTGCCTGGAAGCAATCAGACATAGAACATGCAGCTGTGGGCCTAGCTGAGCTTACAAGTTTTCCCTAGGGAAAGTGAAAGATCAAGCAAAAAAGAGAAGGATGAGGCCACTACACCTGATATGACTGTTCCAAAGGATGTAGACAACCACCAACTATGTGGAATTTTTACCTTGAAGTGCTATCCGTTGCTGAATCAAAGAAGGTAAAACTCAGCTGGCAGCTGCAGGAGCAGCAGGCCCACTGCAGGTACCTAGCCTACCTGGCATCCTAGTGCTAGATAAAGCTGGAGCAGCAGGCCCTCTTCCCCAAGAGGTGAAACTGTGGCATGTCCGGGGACAGGAAGCAGTACACACAGGTGCCCAAATAGAAACCGACAAGGTGGACATCAGAGTCAAGAGCATGACCTTTAAAACATCAATGTAGCCAGCTGTAAGAACACATGAACACCATCTAAGAGTCTAGAGTTCTCTACAAAGAACAGATGGAAGTCCTAGATGAGCTGTGTCATCTGGCAAAGATGAGTGTGTCCTCTGGCTGTCCCAGGAGAAGAGGGAAAAGCAGCGGCAGAAGGTGCTCTTGCACCTTGCAGGTGAAGGCACAGAGTGCCAGGACAACATGCCGGCAGCCACCCACACCTCTGCTGCTGTGGGCCCACTCAGACCTGTCAGGCCCCACAGAGATGTAAATTATAGAGGAGCAGCAGAGTTTTGAAGAGGTACAACTTGAAGACTACATGAAGCCTTCCCAAGGAGAGGCTAAGGCAACCTGCTCCATGGAAGACCTCACCACAGAGCAGATTGTGCCACTGCTGCCCAATATCCAGCACCATCAAGACTGCAGGCTTGAGCAATGAACCCCCCTCCTCTTTCTTCTCTAGACTGATGCAAACGATGAGTTTGAGATAATTACTATCTAAAGGCCTAGAAGCCACCACCTAGAGAAGCGAGCTCCTGTCCTCTTGCCTTACTTTGAGACATGGCAGCTGGGTGGCATTCTCTCAGGCCTTGTTACAATGGGAAATGGGAAAGGGTAACTACAGGGCAGACATTTCTAGGAGGTGGCCCAAACTCTAGGGACATCTAATAGTCTTTTGGTTGCCAGGAAATGAGGACCACATGATGGTTATTTCAGAGAGTAAATTCTCTACAAAAGGAAGATGGGGAGCAAGGGCGTAGTTTTAGTTTATTGTATGAGTGATGTTATTTTATAAATTACTTCCATATTAGCATACTCATGATATTATTTTCAGCTATATTTTCACATTTATGTAGTAGTTTTCATAATTCTTCAGATTATTTTAAGGAAAAATTTATATTGTTTCCTCAAGTAAGTTATTTCATGATTTAACATTAGATGTTGGTGCAGTCACACACTTCTTAAAAGTCTGAAACATCGCAACACTGAATTTTCTCCTTTGTAGTTTAATATACTACAATGGTGGTAAACTGAGGTGATAAAATAGTACAGACTGTGACAAGAAGAAAAGGTTATTAAACCTGACAGTTTGGAAAAAAAGAAAAAACTACTCATAGAACAAATAGAGGTAGGTGTCCAGTAGTGGCAAAACACACACCAAAGGAGTACAGACATGTAATGCAGAATAATATACCCAACTACTGATCATCTCTGAAGAATAAACAAGCCTCTCGAGTTTTCACTATTGAATTTTTCAAGCGATAAATGTGGCATACTGTTCATCAAATCTATAGAAATATTAAAATTCAAAAAAAGGTTAGTAAGTTTTTGTTGTTTTTTAAATCACACACCTTGGCCTTTTTGAGTAGGTCGACGATGTCAAGGTTCATGGAAGCCAGCTCCCGGCTGGGCATGCTCTGCAGCTGTGTGATGATGAACAGCTCACAGATGTGCTGCAGCCTGGAGACTTGGTACATCTCAGCACAGATGAGGAGACACATGGCCTGGAAGATGCCAGCTGATGAGAGGAGAGAAAGAAGAGAAAAACAGGTGATAAAACTTGCTTTTATCACCCAAAACAGAAAGCACACACACCCAACAAGAATGAGATTGATGGTATTATCTGGTGTAGACAAGAATTCCCTCCAGGCTAGTCAGCATTCCAAACCGTGACACCATTTTATAAGAATCCAATGAAGTTGCCACACTCAGAAGGAAGTCTTTTTTTCTTTAAAGTCACCAGGAGGTGATTCTGTAACTGCCCTTCATCAATGCAGAGCTATCAGCTCATTACACTGTTAGCTAAACTCAATCCCTGTGATGTTGCTTTCTTGGCTTTAGTCCTCCCCAGGCTTGTTTTGTTTTCACTGTGGTAAAATACATGTAACACAAAACATACCAGTTCCATGATTTAAGCATGCAATTGAGTGTTGTGAAATATAGTCACGTTGTTGTGAGCGAGTGTATCAACAAGACATCTCCAGAACATCATTCAACTTCCCAACCTGAAACTCCACATACCCACTCCAATACCACTCCCTCTAGTTTCTGGCACCCGTCCAGCTGTTTTCTTGCTTGGTTTTGTTCTGGCTCCACTAGGGTTTGAACTCAGGGCCTCTCACTCAATACATAGGCACTCTATGATTCCTCCAGGCCTTTTTGCTTTATTTTCTGAAGAAGGTCTCAGTTTTTGCACAGGCTGGCCTGGGCTGCAATCTCCTATTTATGCTTTCCCCAGAGCTGGGATGACAAACAGCTACCACCATACTCAGCTTTGAATTCAATGAAATGAGCTGTCCTTAACTTTTTGTCTAGCCTGGCCTTGAACCACAATCCAATTTGTCTCCTAAGTAACCAGGATTATAGGCAGGAGTCATTACACCTGGCCTGTTTGTCTCTTTAAAATGTAATTTTATACATAATTTTCATGTAATTCTCTTCCTTAAACTCTTTACATTCTTTTGTAGCTATGGAACTAAGAACACAGTAAATATTGAACACGAATAGAGTAACAGTCTATGAATGAATACAGTAACATTGTAATTTTCCCAATGCATTTATTCTAATATTTGGCTCAAGTCTGTTAATTTTCATTTTCTCTGCATACCTTTCACAACTGTAAAAGTACTTTTCCTAAACTCATTGTCACTTTCCTGAACAATTTTTTCCTGGTTAGCAAGGTAAAATTTAAAATTAGCAACAACTTCAATTACTTTACTTGAGATGATGATTAAAAAACCAAGTTTTGCCAGGTGCTAGTGGCTCACTCCTATAACCAAAGCTGAGGATCTGAGGATCACAGTTCAAAGCACAGCCTAAGCAGTAAAGTCCCCACAAGGGTCTTATGTACAATTTAATCACTCAAAAACTGTTAGTGGAGCTGTGGCTCAAAGTGGTAGAGTATTAGCCTTGAGCAAAAGAGCTCACTGATAGCACTCAGACAATGAGTTCAAATCCTATTACTTAAAATTTGACCACTTCTAAATTTTAATATACAAATTTCCCACTATTAAAACAAGTCATATTGCTGGGTGCCAGTGGCTCATGCCTGTAATCCTAGCTACTCAGGAGGTTCAGATCTGAGGATCATGGCTCAAAGCCTGCCCAGGCAGGAAAATCCGTGAGACTCCTATCTCCAATAAACTACTCAGGAAAAGCGGAAAGGGGCACTGTGGCTCGTGTGATAGAATGCTAGCCTTGACCTCAGGGATAGGACCCACGTCCTGAGTTCAAGCCCCAGGACTGGCAGAAAACAAAAACAACACATTGTCACACACAAAAAAACAACAGACTGCTTTCATTTTTCTTAAGCAAAAAATGATAAACTGGTCCTTAACACAGACAGTAACAACGGGCTCTAAAACCAGATTAATTAAACAAAAGAAGGAATTTTCTTTTTGGAACTACTAAAACTTTTCATTAGAGGGCTCCTGACATTTAAAGCTTACTTCAGCAATTTTCAATTCATGAAAGCAGTGGACCTAAAGAGAGGTGTATGTTTATGTTTTCCCTCTGCTAGGGTGTCTAGCTGAGACTTCAGTTGCAAATCTCAGCTGCATGGGGCTTATTCTAGTTGTGTTTGTGGTGGGAGCCATCTGGTGGTCAAAGGGTAAATAATCAAAGGTGCTTCCATGGCTGTAAGACAGGGCTCTCTCTCTATGCTTGTTGAAAGGATTTTGTTATTTCTCCAAGGTACCTCCTTTATGGGAAATTTGCAAGATTTGTTCTAACCCGTAGGTGCTAAAAATGATTGGTTCCTGGTCAAAGACAGTCTTTGGTTAGTGCATTTGGAAATAAAGCCTACAGTCCTCTAAGTATTATAAATATCTTCAGCTATGTTTTGAGAAAAGTACATTTTAAGATGCTGAATGGCTTCACACATCTTAGATTGATATCAGTAGTTTATGCATGTAATCCTGACTAAAATTTTGAGGATTATGACTGAAGATGAGCTAAGGAAGAAAAATTCACAAGACTCCTTTTCAAACAGTGCTGGGTATAGTGGTACATTAACTCCTAGATATATGGGAGGTTGAGATTGGGAGGACTCAAGTTCTAGAGCAGCCCAGGAAGAAAGTCTTTGAAACTCTGTATCAGTAGAAGCTGGGCATGGTAAACACCTGTCATCCTATGACAGAAAGCATAAAATAGGGACTTAGGCAGGAAATGAGGCTCTATCTAAAAAACAAACAAACAAAAAACAAACAGCACAAAAGAGGCTCAGAGGTGTGGCTTAGCTGCAGAGCACTTGCTTAGCAGTTATAAGGTCCTGAGTTCAAAACAAACCCAACATCCTTCAGGCCATAAAGAAGACCAAAAATTATCCAAAGTCCTTATCATTGTCCCAATCAAACCAGAACAATAAAAGTAGGCACCCAACCTTTTTATGAGGTGTCCTCTGCCCAAATCCACAGAATAGCCCCAAACACCTACATTCCTGGTATGCCTACAGTGATCAGTAGGCTGCTGATTTTGGCTGAGACTTGTTAATTTATGCCAGAATAGAAGAGTTCATAGAAGTCTCTCAACCATTGTTCCTTCATTTGAAGTAACTGAAATTCCATTGTTGTCCAGAGATCATCTCCAACTGCTTAGCACATGCCTTGGTGTTAAATCTGTTCTGCACCAACTAGAGCAGATTTCACAGGAACTTATCAACTTAAGTGACAAGGAAACTAACTGAAATATCACCTAGCATGTCTGCTGCTCACCTGGGCAACAAGAGTCCGTGTATAGGTATTCTAAAAATGACAAGAAAGTCTCTTTAGAAACACCATAAACTGGAATCAGGACACTCTTTGCTTCCATGTAATTTCCATTAAACATGGCTGCCATCACTTCACAACGGGCCACCAAGATGGCTCTGTGGGCTGGCACTGTAGTACCTGAAAGAAGGAAAGTCAAGTAAGATCAACTTGTGAAGAGTTACACTACTACCTATTTTCTTTCTAACTAGAGTAGCATTGTATTAGGTACAGCTAAACAAATATAGAAACTACATTTGGGGATGACAATCAGCATCACTTGGGAGATGTTTTAGTTTTAAGCTAAACATCAAAAAGAATGCAGAAGTTGACTCAAACTAATAATGTGCAGGCTATTCATTATTTAGTTCACATTTTCTGAAGAGAGAAACATGGAAATGACATTTGTTGCTTTATACTTCTAGTAGAACTATTAGAACTTTCTGACTGGCTTGAAATAGCACCCCGGAATCCTCCCAAGAAAACAACTCCATTCCCCTTCTTGGCAAACTTGCACAAAACACTTAGCCAAGCTTCCTCCTCTTATTAGAAAGAGGAAACTGTAACAAGTAAACCACAAACAGTCCATACCTTACAGTAGGTATGTCAAACGCATCTCTTGTGGAATCAAAGAAAGCACTTGAGAACTTATGAAAATTTGGTATGAGCCGGGCGCCAGTGGCTCACACCCATAATCCTAGCTACTCAGAAGGCTGAGATCCGAGGACCTCGGTTCAAAGCCAGCCCAGGCAGGAAAGTCCGTGAGACTCTTATCTCCAATAAACCACTCAGAAAACCGGAAGTGGCACTGTGGATCAAGAAGTACAGCACTAGCCTTAAGCTGAAGAGCTCAGGGACAGCGCCCAGGTCTAGAGTTCAAGCCCCACAACAGACACAAAAAAAAATTTTTTTTTTAATTGGAATAAGGTGACCTCTTCTGTCTTTCCAGAAAACAATTCCCCAGGAAGCCACTCTTTTCTACTCTTCTATATGAGCAATTACTTCTTGTTGAACTGTCAGGCCATCTCAGCCCATACCCCACACTGAAGCTTATTAGCTCATTAAACTGAACTGCTAGAGCAAGCTTGCTTAGCTCTCCAGCTGTTGCTCTACCACACAAAGGCAGCACCAGAAAGGGGGTATAAGTGGCCTGGGATTCACAAAGTGGTAAAGCAGTTTTTACCATCACTGAAGGAGACCAAGTGTCCACACTGCTAGCCTTCAGTTCAGCCTCTATTACATTCATAAGTCATATTCAAGCAACAACCATGTGCCAATCATTGTGTTTGGAATTGAAGACACAAAAGTTAGGAAGTCAAAGCTACTCTTACTCTTACTTACAACAGTTTTAGTTAGTGAAGACCTCACTGCTAGTGGATGACTAAGCTGCCTCCTTCCAGAAAGCAATACTATGAGCCAAAGCACTCTGCTCTGCCCAAGAATTCACCTACATAGCCATAAAAATCTCATACTTACCATAATATATGTTCTTCTCTAAAATATTTACAATTGGGTTCTTCATTCCCTTAAATATAAGCGAAACACCTTTTGACTCAGTGAGGAATCAAAGAGCTCCATGTAAGCACAGTGGCTTTGTCCCAAGCCAGTCATCTCTCTGAGGAACCACAGGCAACCCATAATATTGCCAGCGGAGCCCAGTGGTTGGCACTGTGGTTTACACAGCCACACCTCCCCCAGAAACAAGAAAGCAGTTTCAGGAATCACATTACCCCTGCCCCATAAACACCACCTACCAGCAGCAATGTGACAGTTTTGCCCACCAAGAGGACTGACTGTATTCCATAGTTAAAGCATGCTGGGTATATTTGTAGCCAGCAATTGACAAGAAATTAAAACAGGTAATGAAGTTTGGCTTGTAATTTTTTTTGTTAATATTTTTTTATTGTGAAAATACTGTACAGAGGGGTTACAATTACATGGGCAAGATAATGAGTACATTTCTTATCAAGCATTGTAGCCTCCTCCTTTGTTTCCCCTTCCCATCCCTTCCCATCCTCCTCCGGCCCCCCCACCTGGCTTGTAATTTTAAGGTCCAAAATTTTCTAAGATGAATAAGCTATCTTTCAAAAAAAGCCCAGAAAATTTATATACATAGCTTAAACAAATTGGATGATGTATCATTTGAGTTAAGCAGAGGGATTTAAGTGACTAAAAATACAAATGAACAGCAGATAGGGATGAATTTCCTAAATAAGACTGGAAATTTTAACAGAAATTTCCATTGATAAGGTTACAACAGAGTTATAAAACCAGCAACAAAATACCTGAAACAGTCAAGCATTTCAAAAATCATTTTGAGCTTGGAAATTAATGTGAAAAACCATTAGGCTGCCCACGAAGACAACATCAACTTTTTGTTACTCAGGTCTCTGAACAACTGTTTTAGAAAGTGGTGTCTTATGAATATGTAGCACAATACACAAGTATGGTTCCATTTTTAATACTGTATATAAAAAGATATCCTAGGAGAACAAAATTAGTGTTTATGCCTGATTGGCAATTGGATGCAAGTGAAGGATTACTTATAGGGAAAAAAATACCAATTTCCTTTTCAAAAGATAAACATGTTCTTTGAAAATGTCAAGGCCAAACTATCTCTTTTTTATGCTGTTCATGTGATATCACAGCTTAAGAAACTTCTTTTCTAAGGTAAAGGAACACTAAGAAACAAAATAAGCCAAATATATTGGCTTAAGCCTGTTATCCTAGCTATTTGTGAGGCAACTGACCAGATGGAGTTCAAAGCCAGCCTGGATACAAAAAAAAAAATGGCAAGATTCCTTTTTCCTCAATGCCTGGACAACATGGTGCATACCTGTTAGCCAGCCACAGCAGAATCACAATGGCTTGGCTCAGTGGCATGTAGCTGTCATCTCAGTGATGCAGAGAAGCACAAAGAGAAGAATCACAGCCCAGACCAGTCTGGGTATAAAATGAGACCTGATCTTGAGAATAATCAACCCCCAAAATGACTGGAAGAATGGCTTATGTGGTAGAGGGCCTATCTTGCAAGTGCTAAAGCCTTGAATGCCAAACAAATTTAAAGGCTCAAATGGTTTTGTCACTTTATATAATCAAATATCTGTTTTTCTTCACATATTAAAATACAATAGCATACTTTTCCTTTTGCATACTACTATCTAGGTTTTGAAACCCAAATATTTAGATTGTATTTGGTTTCATTCTAAAAAAAAAAAAGAAAGAATACTTGCTTAATTTGAGAGGTTTAGAATATATTCAATGTAAGTTAACAGGAAAGAAATGTAATTTGTAAAGGTACTTTTCACGTGACACAGGTTTAAATGTTAAAAGGAAATTCCTGTCTTTCTACGTCATTCCTAAATATTTCCAAGACTAACTTTAGAACTATTGTAATAATTTTATTTTATTTTATTTTATTTGTGAAGCAAATAAATAGCAATGGTCACCTATTATGGAGACAGTATCCATGTCAGAGTTTTACATTCCATGTCAACTCCAGAAGCTGGTGACAGCTGGACCATTCTAAAAAAAAAGCTCACTGTGGCACCTAGGTTCAAAGGAAAATGTACCAATACCCACCCAACCATGCTGGCTGCCACTGTAAAGTCAGGCCTCTGCTCATCATTCATGTGTCCTTCTCCATGGGGAGAAGTTAAAATTCCTATCTCATAGGTAGAAAAGCAAAGGTGTTCCAAATTATGACTGCTAAAATTTCAAAGTCACTTTTCCACTGTATTTGAAGTTTTCAAGGTCACTTATCAAATTCCACTGGTATTTGGAGGTAAATCTTAAAGGAACAGAAATATAAAGTGAAACCACCAAATTTGAGCAAAGATCCCAGCCAGGTCTTTCTGGTCTATATGAGTAACACTCCATCAAGGCAGACTGGTATGCTGGCTCCCCTAAATTGTTACATAGATTTTATTCTCATTTAGGTTTCTTAAGTCTCTTAGGAGGCTGAGTGATGTTCATACTCCAAATTGGAGTGAAGAAGTTGAACACTTATTGCATGTGTCTTCAAATTTACTATTATTATGTGAGGAGAAGACATTAAAGTAAATAATTTTAATGTACAGACAGAAAAACTGCAAGCAGTGACAGAACAATTGTCTCACAGGCACAAGGCCCTGAGTTCAAACTGTAGAACTGATAAGAAAAAAATGTAAGAATATCTAAAACTTCACTATAATATATTAAAACTATTTATAATGAAGGTTTGAGATGGGCCAACCATTATTCTTAAAGCTTACTACAAATTGGTTTACCAACCATTATTCTTAAAGCTTACTACAAATTGGTTTAAAATATACAAATGTCCCCATTTGGGGTATAAAACATTTAAATTAATAAATGGATCACGAGGAGATACATTCACACCAAAAAACAGCTGATTCCATTCACAAAAAAAGGACATTAGTTTTTCAAAGTGAAATTAATATTTGGCTGTCTGTTCATAACTACAATCAGAAACCACAGGCCCAAATGTTGTTACACTGAGATGTATTAATATGACCTTATAAAGCAAATCGCCTAGGCCTGGTATAAATTTCCAGAGAATGATAAGAATATTAAACTGTCTTTTAAAAAAGAACAATAGCTATGACTATGCCATTCTGAAATCAATCTAGTTTCCCTGGCCGCACTAACCAGGTGTCTTACCTACTTTGGAGTTAGAAAGGTACAAATCTCTGCCTCACCATCGCTGGACAAGGTAGGGTATGAGTAACAAACCAGAATGTCAGGCAACTGCTGCAACAGCAAGAGCAAGAGTACACCAGTGTTGCTTAAAGACTTGATCTTTATAGCTGTGGTCTCTAGTACAGTTGCCGCCATCACTCAGTACTACTGAATTACTCATGAGATACTATCAATAATGTATACAAATTTCTCATTACCAAAATGTTTAATAAACCAGAACAAATTTGCCTTTTGATTTGCACAATTTCAGCTTCATGTCTAGATTCAAATCTTTTTAAAGCTGTATCAGTTATGTAAGAAAAAAAAAGATACAAACACACTTAATGCTATAGATAGGTTGAAACAAGCACTCTCCATATACAGCCAATAGAAATGCAAATTGTTCTCAGTCTTATGTGAACATATACAATATAATAAACTTTGGATATTAAAATATTTATATTCTTTGACTAAGGATTTAACATCAAGCAAATAATCTTAATTTCAGAGTTAGATACTTACACTGAATCTTTCAATGCAGTTGTTGTTATTTTAATAGTAAAAATGTAGTAAACACCTAAGTTTTTATCTCTAGCATAAAAAAGATATAACCATATAAAAAGACATTTAAAATGTTGAGGTTTTTAAGATTATAAAAAATATATATATGGGTTGGGAAAGTGGCTCAGTAGTAGAGTGCTTGCCTCGCATGCATGAAGCCCTGGGTTTGATTTCTTAGCACCACATAAGCAGAAAAAGCCAGAAGAGGTGCTGTGGCTCGAGTGGTAGAGCACTAGCCTTGAGCTGAAGAGCTGAGGGACAGTGCCCAGGCTCAGAGTTCACACCCTATGACCGACCAAAAAAAAAATGTATATGAGCTGGGTGCCGGTGGCTTCATGCCTGTAATCCTAGATACTCAGGAAGCTGAGATCTGAGGATTGTGGTTCAAAGCTAACCCAGGCAGGAAAGTACATGAGACTCCTATTTTCAATTAATCACAAGAAATAGCACTGTGGCTCGAGTGGTAGAGTGCTAGCCTTGAGCTGAAGAGTTGAGGGACAGTGCCCAGGCCCAGAGTTCAAGCCCTATGACCAACAAAAACAAAAAATGTATTTGATACACATTTTAAATAAAGGATATAAAATTTGAACGATTGTATTTATTGCCTGGTCTTCTGCTTTAAGCAGAGGAAAAATAACAAATATACCCAAATCAAACATTTGGGTGTTACTGTGTATTGTCTTATGAGTCATTTTATTTATTTATTTTTTTCATCTTTATGTATTATCTGAGTATCTTTCAATAAGAATCTACAATATTTTTCTAATCAACACTATTCTCATTCTAAAGATAACCACAATTCACAATATGGTCTCTATTACCAGGCCCCCACCTTTTTTATACATCTTTGAACAAAACAGGCATATTTTCTATCAATGAGGCTATTCTGTGAAAACTGGTCTATAACAAATCATATGACTTTCACAATAAGAAAAGATTATTTCCTCTGCCATTTTCCTGGTTTAGAATGCCTCTCAATTTTGTTGGTGCCCTTTGCTTTGCTTCTTTCTCTAAATTTTGGAAGGATTCCAGAAATGTATTAGAGTAAGCTAAGTATGCTGCCTTCAGGCCCACACTGGTGAATTCACACCTCTAGGTGGGATGATGGACACATACTTTAATTCACTCAACTAATTCTAACTCAAAGTTTCTTAGTATTCTCAAAGCTATCATCATACAAGTGCAGCAAGAATAGAAAGATAGCTACTAGTGAGTTATGCAACTCTCAATACTAACAAGACCCTTCTAGAATCTGTGGTTCACCTTCCTTGATTAGATGATATGATAGGAAGACTATACAGGTCAATGACTCACCCAAGGACATACAAAATGATGCAAAGTCAAAGACCCCCACATTCAGTCCTCTACTGAACTCCTTTACATATATTTTCCTATTCTTGCTTCCAGAGATGCACAAAAGTGATTGCCAGACCCTGCTTGCATCCATTCCTGCTCCTCTCTGCTCCCCACTCTCTAAAAGGCTTTGGGTCTTAAACTAGTGAGTTACCCAACGTACCACAGCAGTCACTGCACATTATCAGCACAGGCAAGCAACTTGCCCTTCCCATCCCCAGCCCCTGTGTAGTAGGACATGGGTGGAAGGAGTAATATATGCAGGTATCAAAAAAAGGGCCAGCAGGTCAAATCAAGAAGAAAGGCAAGAGAGAAGTAAGGAGAAAGGATTCTCCATTTTCTCTTACTGTAACATGTATTTACATGGGTTGCATATTCCCTTTGAAAATCTCTTCAGCAGATTAAACTGACGTGTTGGGTATCAATGCTTTCTATACTAATTACACACAGACATTCATTTCTGCTATGCAAATTTGATGACTATGCTGTCGAAAAGCAAAAGATAAAAGGTGGGGGATGGGAGATAATCCATAATTCATTAATCTATGATAGGGCCATAATTCATATTCAATTTACTTCAGAAATTGCTCTCACACTGAGTTACATAATTAACATTCTTGGCAAAGAGACAACTCTTCCTCCTGTGATGGATTCATTACCATGCAAAGTCTTCATGAAGAGCATTTGTGTTCTGAGTGTTGATGACCAACTTCAGCATTACCAAAGCCAATTATTAAAAGTAGGTCACTGTTCTGGGGACTGTATGGGACCCATTGATGTAACAACACAGATTGTTATTTGATAGTAACTGTACGTGTGCTCTGAAACTCCAATTATGGCTTCTTCTTCCAGCAAAACTTCTAAAACATATACCTGGAGGTAAGATTACTCGTTTGGAAAAGAATTCCAAGAGTCTGTCTTCAAGTAGATGACTGAGAGGTTTGGATACATCCAAATCCCCAATCTAGACCTATTACAAAGGAGGAGGAAGAGAAAGAGGAGGAGGAGGAGGAGGAGGAGGAGGAGGAGGAGGGAGAAAGGAGAAAGGAGAAGAAGGAGGAGGAGGAAGAAAGAAGAAGACACAGACACTATTGCTTTCACCAAAGGACTAGAACTTGACCATGACATAAGTGAATAGCTAATCAACTATATTCTTCATGATTTGTATCAAATACTGTGTGAGTAGTAGCCATAAGACCAGTAGCAGAGCATCATCCAGAGAAGTCAGAGATGTTGGATGTGGCTGATATACATGCTCTGTTCCACAGCAGGGTGGCAGAGAGTTATCAGAACTGACCGTGGCCTGGATGGAACAGTACCGGAGGCTATTTTGCATTTTGCACATAACCTTAAGGTTCCACTCCTTTTCCTGATGAAAACACACCCTAAGTTATGAAATGGCCCCTGGAATGGATGACCTGCACTTATCCTCATCTGGAGTCTGCCCGTTTGAAGTTGGTTCACCATGAGTCCATCTTAAATACAAATGTGGCTCAAGGGCAGACCTCCAGTGTCCCACAGACAGTTGCTTAGAAAAGAGCCCTCACCCACCTCCAGTGACACCAATCACCTTTTGAAACACAGGGCTGCTATTTCTTCTCTCCAAAAAGTATTTAAAAATTATTTTTTTTGTCAGTTGTGGGGCTTGAACTCTGGGCCTGGGCACTGTCCCTCAGCTCTTCAGCTCAAGCCTAGCGCTCTACCACTTGAGCCACAGTGCCCACTTCGGGCTTTTTCTGTTTATGTGGTGCTGAGGAATCGAACCCAAGGCTTCATGCATGTGAGGCAAACACTCTACTACTGAGCCACCTTCCCAGCCCTACACTTTGAATTTTTATTTTGGATACTAAAAAATCAAGGTGTAATAATACCTTGTCAAGGTTGGTTTCAAGTTTCTCTAAAATAATGAAAGGTTATAGAAAGTCTGTGGGTATTCTTTGCCCACACCCCATTTTTTATGTTTCAAGGTTACTCTTATTGTCCCATTTTTAGTGTCTCAGGCTAACATTGCATACAGTGCAACTGACAGTAGTTGGTGTGTATGTATGGTACTGAGATTAGAACTCAGGGCCTTGTAATTGCTAGGCAATTACAAAGTAGCCCACATGGTAGAGCTATGTTATTCTCAACATTTTATTTATTTATTTATTTTGGAGAGGTCATACATTTTTTTAGCCTAGCCAGCCTCAGTTCATGATCCTCTTACCTATAGCTCCATCTCCAGTGTAGCTAATATTATAGATGAAGGTTACCACACCCTGCCTGTAAAGCTTTGAACTTTACCCTGGAAAGTTTCCAATTCATTGTTTACTTTGGCAAATGATCAAAGATTAAACTAAAATGGATTTGGGGGAAGACTTTTAAAAGTAAATTACAATTTTGTGTGTATGTGTGTGCCAGTCCTGGGGCTTGAACTTAGGGCCTGGGCACTGCCCCTGATCTATTTTGCTCAAGGCTAGAGTACCACCACTTAAGCCACCGCTCTAGTTATGGCTGATGGTTAACTGGAGTTCAGAATCCCAGACATGGAACTGGGAAGGTAGCTCAGTGGTAGAGCGCTTGCCTTGCATGCATGAAGCCCTGGGTTCAGTTCCTCAGAAACACATAAGCAGAAAAAAGCTGGAGGTGGCGCTGTGGCTCAAGTAGTAGAGTTCTAGCCTTGAGCTAAAAAGCTGAGGGGCAGTGCCTAGGCACGGAGTTCAGGCCCCACAACCGACCAAAAAAAAAAAGAATCCCAGACTTTCCTGTTCAGGATGGCTTTGAATCTTGATCCTAAGATATCAACCACCTGAACAGCTGAACAGCTAAGCTTACAAGCATAAGCCATGGGCACCTATATTTCCATTATGAAAAATGCCATCTTCCTCTTCATGACAGTCTACTTAAGATTCCACTTTTTTGGAAGCAGCTTCCATCTGCAAATAACTGAAGGTATCTGACAATTAACTTATCTTTAAGATTATGCTTTTAATCCATTAAAGAGAGATAAAGTTATCCGTGTGAGTCATCAGTAGTGGTCATTCGAAGTGTCATCTTTATTAAAATTAGGTAGCATTTCTTTCCCACAGAAGCAAGAAGCAACTTCCAGTTATTCTAGTGATAACTATCTGTGGTTGCCTGATAGGCCAAGCAGCAAAAAGAAAGCTGAATAAAACAGAATAAAAGGGGCTGGGAAGGTGGCTCAGTGGTAGAGCACTTGCCTTGCATGCTCGAGGCCCTGGGTTCGATTCCTCAGCACCACATAAGAAAAAAGCCGGAAGTGGCGCTGTGGCTCAAGTGGTAGAGTGCTAGCCTTGAGCTGAAGAGCTGAGGGACAGCGCCCAGGCCCAGAGTTCAGGCCCCACGACCCGATTCAAAAAAAAAAAAAAAAACAACAGAATAAAGGTAGTACAATCTTAAAGAGAATTGGTTTCAGATGAATGAAAAACTAGGATCTTAAATATACAAACTGAAAAATATTACCTACTACAGATTATCTAACCCTTAGAAATAAACAATGGAGTAAACAATAAGGGGGAAAGTATTGAAGAAAATATTTTTAATATTTTTTTTAAAGAACTCATTTCCCCAAAAGATTCTGTTGATAGTCATCTGTTATTAATCTATGTCTTATAAAAGAGAACAGTCATTCCTTCATCCCAAATTATCTGAAGCGGAAGTAAAGAGTAAGGAAAGCAAACAGCCAATAAAATGCATAATGAACTTTGTAAAAGCTGAGCCATACCTTGTATTTCGAAGACAACATCAGCAAGCATTGGTTTATTAAGGAAAAACTTCAGGGAAGTGTTATAAAACCACAAAGGTTTCCTGGCTTGGTAGGTTTTACAGTTCCTTAGGCAATTGATCTGTAAGCAAAATAAATAAAATAAATATAACTAAAAAAGGAAAAGGCTTCTCAGTGTACTTTGATAACATATATATGGTGGTCTGAGAACTAGAAAACTGAATAAAGAAACAATGATGACCTACTGAAGGACGTCGTGATCACAGCACTACAGCTGCTGCCTGAGCAACACAGGACTCAGCCATCACAGCAGTGCAGGCGCTGACTGCATGGAAACTCGACTCTATAGCCAAGAAACAACAGGATCCTGACTTCCTGAGAGTCATGGACAGGAAATGAGGCAGTAGTTCAAACTGATATGAAGACCCAGTGAAATATATTTCCACATACAGTCTAATTTGGTCATTAAGAACGTACACAGAGCCAAATACTAGTGGCTCATGCTTGTAATCCTAGCTACTGAGTAGGCTGAGATCAGAGGATTGTGGTTCAAAGCCAGCCTGGGGTGGAAAGTCCATGAGATTCTTATCTCCAATTAACCACCAGAAAACCTGAAGTGGTGCTGTGGCTCAAAGTGGTAGAGTGTTAGTCTTGAGCTGAAGAGCTGAGGGACAGCGCCCAGGCCCAGAATTCAAGCCTCACAATCAACAAAGAAAAGCAAGAAAGAAGGTATACAGACGGCTAGATGTGTTAGTACAAACCAGTAATCTAGAACTCACAGAAAGGAAGCAGGAGGATTGCAAAGTCAAGGCCAGCCTGAGCTACATAGTGGAATCCAATCTCAAAAAAAAAAAAGAGGAGGAGGAGGAGGGGTAAAGGAGAGAAGAGAGAGAGAAAAGGAAAAAAGGTAAAACAAGAGGAGGAAGTATATAAAAAATTCAATTTGAGGCTGGGTGATGGTTGCTTATGCCTAGAGTCCTAGCTACTCAGGAGACTGAGATCTGAGTATTGTGGCTTGAAACCAAGCTAGGCAGTAAAGTCCATGAGCTTCATCACCAATAACCACCAAAAAGCTGCAAGTGGAGCTCTGGCTCAATTAATATAGTGCTAGTCTTGAGGTGAAAAAAATAAGAAAGCTCAAGGATAGTGTCAAGCTCTAGTACCAACAGAAAATAAATAAGATTCATTGGGCATGCAAATGTCTGTTGTGTTACTGTGACCTTCTCATTTGAAATAACACAGTTATTTTTATTGAAATACTATTATTTGTTTCTGACTGTCCCATCCATTTTCCTGACTAAATCTCAGAACCTCAGCCCTCATGAAAAGTCCCTCTGCTTGGCCAGCTAAGGAAATCAGAAAACTTTACCTTCAGAAATCACACATGGATTTCCACAGTAGAAGAATAAATGATACATACCCCATACTCTGGATTAGTTACCTTGGAAGGAAGTTTTTAATCTTTGGTAAGGGGAAAATGAAGAAGTAAAAACTGACTCCAGGATGGTATCCATGAGCAAGACAGAGGCAAAGTAATACCACACAGATCCTGGTCCCATATATTCTGCTATAAACATCACGTTTTATCACCTACAAAAAACTGGCTACAAGATGCAAGCATCACACATAAAGGACAGCCAAGCTGTATCACAGAACTGGAGAGTTAGCAGGGGCTTTAGAACCATCTAGTTTATCCTCATTGTCAAGAAATCCATAAACTGCTCAAAGCCACACAAATAATCTGTGGCAGACTCACAGTTTAAATCCATACTTCCTGAGGCCCAATTCAGGGTTACATTCCTACATTGTACTCTGTGAATGGGAGCAACCTTAAGACTAAGAAAGCACAGAGGAGGGGAAGGGGGAACTCTTCTTTTATATCAACATCACAGAGTCACATGCCTATTCCCCAGTGGGAATTCATGCTACTCTCAATACGCAAAGGCCTGTGTGTAGAATCATACTCAAGGACAGGTTCAGAATGAAAGCAATACTGTGCTGTTGCTGGTTGTGTGAAGGTGATGAATTTACATAATGTGAATATTATGTAGAAATGCACTATGTATAAATGTATATATGTGTTTTAACTCTCTCTAGATATATGGGGAGAGAAAGAGAATGAACATGAATTTTGCAGATTCCCTCATTTGTATTTGAAAACAAAAAGAGGTGTACAGAAGTTTGGTGAGAACACAGGGACATGATATATATTTCACTGGTCCATAAATGAGATATGAATTTCACAACTTAGGGGGTAGGGGAGTGGGGGGGGATGGGTGAAAATGAGACAGGGCATAACACTGTTCAAAAAGAAATGTACTCATGGCCTTACTTATGTAACTATAACCTTCTGTACATCACCTTTATAATAATTTTTTTAAATGATGTAGATATATGAACACATTTTGACAAAAGAATCCTTTATTTGAATTAGGCTGTAAGAAGCTACTATCCCACCAGCAATTCTGTACGTAGCAATTTAATTTGTCTTTAAGTCTACACAGCTTCAGTATGCTTGTTTTGTTGTTGTTTAATTTTTGTAAAACAAAGACCTTGCCTCTTAATTCTACATGTTTAATTTTTTTCTCAATCATTTGTCTTCAGTAGTCAAAAATATTCACTAAAATGAGTGCAGTTTATTTTATCGGTGCCAGTACTGAGGCTTGAACTCAGGGAGTTGTTCCCTCATAAGGCTTTATCCACACATGGCTAGTGCTCTACCACTTAAGCCATACCTTCATTTCTAACTTCTTGCTGGTTCGTGGGAGGTAAGAGAGTCTGGTGGTGGATTTATCTGCCCAAGGTAGGTACAAAATGTGATCCTCAGATCTCAACCTCCTGAGAGGCTAGGATAGATTCTGTAACTACTAACATAGTTTGTAACTCAGGTTGTAGAAAAGATAAAGTCATGTATATAAAAAAAAATCAACAGAAACATTTTTTCTTATATTTAATGCAAACTTACACAATGTTCATAATTTACCTTTTGATTTACTGCAGCCAATTTGCTTATCACAGACTTGAAATAAGAATATGCTGGCTAAATTGTATAATGTAGTTGTCTTAAAATTTAGCAAACCTACTTTTAAAGCCCTTCCTGAATCCATGCAATCTAAGGTACTGGAGTTTTAGTGTGCATATAATTCTGGCTACATACAAAGTCCATAGTTTTATAACCTTAAACCCGGTTTATAATAGTGAACCTATACTTGAGAAAATCCTCAACTGTCCACTTGTTTAGACAGATTGCACAGAACCTGGAAAAGGTATACATAGAAACTTGTCTTGCTTCTCAAAACTAGGTAAGGGAACAGAAACTTAACAATAGGGAAAGAGAAAGCTTCCCCTCTAAGAAGCTTAACTACAGCTGGACAAATTGGCCTTTGAGGCCTGACATGAAGTGTGTCCCAGAGCTCCAGGGGAGTATTCCAAAGTATGGAGTTAACCAAATCAACATTTTAAAGACATGACTCACACATACTTTAGTTCTTACATAAATTCAAATCTAACTGAAAATGGCATATGTTTTTGTTTAACATTGAAATAGAAAAAAATGCTTAGGGAAAACACTCATATTTATTCATTAGTTAACTTTTCTAATGACTTCATATTATAGCCATCATAGTATATCAGTTATAACTCAGAGGCACACATTAATTTACCTTTCCTGGTGTTTTTAAAATGCATTTAACTTTTTCTATTACATTAGAAACATCCCCTGAATCTCTCAGTTTCTTCCTGATGTCTTCTTCCAGTTCTTCCCACTGAAAAGCACCTGTAATAAATTAGCACATGTCAGATACTTCTGTTAATAACAGAAAATATGAAAAATACATCTTGTACTGATCCTGGGTCTAAACACTGTCTGTAAGGTTTTCAAGCTCAAGACTCGCACTCTATCACTTAAGCCTAAGTTCAACTTCCAGCTTTTTAAAAAAATGTTTTTTGAGTAATTTATTGGAGATGAGTGTCTCATGGACTTTCCTGCCCGGGCTGACTTTGAACAGCAATCCTCAGATCTTGCTTCCTGAGTAGTTAGGATTATAGGCATGAACTACCTGGCCAATGTTCTTTTTTTTTAATGTAGCAATTTATTTTTTTTTGTCAAACATATATCCTTATAGTTAAGGGATAGATGTAATAGCTCTAGCATTTTATTTATAGAATTCTTTCTCAAAACCAGAAGACTCCTTCACTGCACACCTGCCACTTCTCTGTGATAGGCAACTAGCTAGTGGTAACAGCATTGCTAAAGTAAGAGTTTCTGTGACAAGTGGTCCAACACCCAAATTATTTATTATTATTTGGATGTGGTCTTTTCTAGTTGTATTAAATCATACTGGCTGTGGAGGACAATGCCTACTATCCTGTAGAGGAATACAAGCATAATGTATGCAGAAGGTCTCATGCATTGTTAGAGTCAAAAAGGACTTCCTGATAAGCAACTCTATAAAACCTACCTGAGGAAGGCAGATAGATAACTTCCTGAGCTACATGATATGCCACTGCAGCAAAATCACCTCTCTGGGACCATTGCTCCCCTTGTTTTCATGCCAGCCCATGTCAAACTACTCCATCTTAGGGTCACTTCCCATTTGTCCTCACTGTCAACCACTTCTAAGCTATTGATCATGAAATTCCTCTTCTATGACCAGTTAGTTTACCTTTGCCCCAAGTTCTCCTCACACATGGTCTATGGCTGCTGTCCTAATGAACTTCCCCACCTGAGTTTTCAAAAGCATGATTTTTTTCCAAGGGATTAGCCCCACCCATCTCATAGCTTATAGAAAGTCTAAATTCCACAACTAGTATTCAAAATATGTAGATGAGTGGGCATAGGTAGGCCTGAGTGCTAGGCCCAGGTTCTAGTTCTATCTCTATATTACTGGTATAAGTACAGGCAAGACACTTCACCTCTGCAGGTATTAGGAGATCTTTTCTATGTCCTCTCCCTGCTGCTTCTGATGAATAAAGACACCTAATTCATAGCTCAGGCAATTGTACCCAGCTTCTACCAAGAGAAACCAAACCCAACCTAATCTAGAGACTTCAGAACTCAAAGGCCCTCGATCTAGGTAGCTGAACCTGGCAGCACTTAGCATTCATGTACATTCTTCTGTTTTTAAGGTTTTTAGAATATATATTTTAAAAGAAAATAGTATTTTTACAACTGAAAAATGAATTAAATTGAATATTATAGGTGTTTAAAAAGTCTGATAAATAGAAAAATATGCATGATTGCATATAAATGTATGATTTGAGCTGTATTAATATTTTATGCATCCAAACCTGACACACTAAGTCAGTTTAACTTCATCCTCAGCTACAATTGCTACTATGCATCTTAATACACACACTATTTGCCTTTATAAAACATTTTTGTACACTTTTTATTGTAAAAATGCTGTAATAAAAGGGGTTACGGTACATGAGCAAGATAATGAGTACATTTCCTATTGAGAATTGTTGCCTCCTCCTTTGTTTTCCCCCTACCATCCCTTCCCTCCCATCACCACAACTACCCACCACCAACTACCCGCCCCCCCCACTCATTGTAAGTTTTCAACATAATATCTTGTAATGTCTCATTGTTACAATAAGTCAACCTGTATTCTCATTTAGGCATTTTGTTTTTTCCTTTCCCCTCCCCGAATTAGAGAAGTGTATATACAAGACGCAGGGCACCGACATCAAATACAGTGAAAATGGGTTATTTCATGGGGGAGGAACATATAAAGCAACAACAACAAAAATAAATCACATGGCGGCTGGGCGCTGGTGGCTCACGCCTGTAATCCTAGCTACTCAGGAGGCTGAGATCTGAGGATCGAGGATCAAAGCCAGCCTAGGCAGGAAAGACGGTGAGACTCCTATCTCCAATAAACCACTAGAAAACCGGAAGTGGCGCTATAGCTCAAGTGGTAGAGCGCTTGCCTTGAGCTGAAGAGTGCAGGGACAGTGCCCAAGCCCAGAGTTCAAGCCCCACAACCGACAAAAAAAAAAAAAAAAAATCACATGGTACATTATAAATAGAAAAAATAGCAAGAAAGAAAAAGATATTTGTGTCCCTATCTTAGGGTTCATTTCACTTAACATCATCTTATATGGTCATATATACATAGCTTTTGGCCTTTTCTGCTTGTCCTACACATGTATAGTTATTGCAAATAAGGGAAACCATAGGACCTATGTTTCTTTGGGCCTGGCTTACTTCACTTAATACAATTTTTTCCTCCAAGTCTTTCCATTTCCTAACAAATGGGGCAATGTCATTCTTTCTGATGGAGGCATAGAATTCCACTGTATGTATGTACATACGTACGTAATATGTATATATATATATACATATATATATATATCTGTGTGTGTGTATATATATATTTATATATATATATACATATACCACATTTTCTTGATCCATTTATCTACTTAGGGGCATCTGGGTTGGTTCCATATCTTAGCTATGGTAAATAATGCTGCAATGAACATGGCTGTGCTAGTAGCTTTAGTATGGGCTTGTTTGTGGTCATTTAGGTAAATGCCCAGAAGTGGGATTGCTGGGTCAGAGGGGAGCTCTATGTGGAGTCTTTTGAGTACTTTCATACTGCTTTCCAAAGTGGTTGAACAAGTTTGCACTCCCACCATCAATGTAGTAGGGTTCCCTTCTGGCTACATCCCCTCCAGCATCTGTTGTAATTAGAGTTCTTGATTATAGCCATTCTGACTGGGGTGAGGTGAAATCTCAATATTGCTTTGATTTGCATTTCTTTTACCATTTGCCTTTTCTATGGCATAACTATTCCTATCATGGCCAATTTCAAGCTAGCAACTCCAGAACATGAAACTATCAATGCTACAGACAATGCTAGTAGCAGTGGGTTCCAGAACACCACTAACTCTTCCTACCAATGATAGCTTTTATTCTGACATCAGTGCTCTTCTGCCTCATATCTAAATGAATGTGTACTCTAAAAAAATTATCTGCTTTCCCTTTATACCAATGACTTTTAACTTTGGGGGTCACAATCTGACACAGTATTTGAATTATCTCTCCAGAAAATCTCCCAGTAATTCCTAACCCTTGTTGTGTGTTGCATTTACCTGGAGTTAGAGCTTTTATAAAATACCATCCAAGGAGGTCTGATTCCAATTAAATTAGAATATCAAGATTTCTGAGCAAGGGTTCCTGATGCTAACATGCTTTAAAAGCCTTTTAGGGCGGGGTGACAGAGGCTCTTGCCTGTAATCCTAGCTACTCAGGAGGCTGAGATATGAGGATTTCAGTTCAACACTAGTCCAGGCAGGAAAGCCTATGTTCAATCAACTTATGTTCATTGTTATGTTCAATCAACTACCAAAAAGCTGAAAGTGGAGTTGTGGCTCAAGTAGTAGAGCACCAGTGCCCAACCCTTGAGTTCAAGCCCCAGGACAGAACAAAGAAAAGCTTCTTTGGGTCTGCAAGTACTGCTGTTGACAACTGTTCCTCCTTCAGAAATTAAAGACATTATCAAGGGTATAATGTGTATCTCTGATTGTCTACACTTACCCAAACTGAAGAAGAGCACAGATACTTTTTTTTTGTATATGCCTTTAACATTATAGCATTATGTTCAGCAAATACAGAAGTAAAACATCACAACTAAAGAACATCTGCACAGGATCTCCATTCCAAGGATTATGTGAAAGCAAGTAAGCATCAAATCAGCTAAATATATGGGGTTAGTAGCTGTAAACCCCAAGGGGCTCTGATCAGTCTGAGCTGTCTGAGAATAGGCTTACAAACAACCGGTAACTAAAAATAGAAGGAAGATTAATTCTAGGAGCACACTAATGAGTGGGCTGTTTTTTTCTTCACTAGACATACGAATTAAAATCACACATTTAGGTTCTAATAAAACAATAATATGAAGGCTGCGAGTTTTTGTAGTAAAACATTCAACATTAGATCTACCCTCTTAAAAAAATCTTAAGTGTACATGGTACAAGTACTGTTAACAGTAAGTAGTATGGCAAAATTTCTAGAACTTATTCATTTTGCATTAGTCACTGAGATGTATTTAGGATACCTTCACAAATCACCTAATGTCCTTCAGTCTCTTAGATGTAGTGAAATACTCCTGTATATGATGCTATATTTTTATGAAGTACAGAGAAAAAAAGGGGCTGCAGAACAGTTCTGGAAATGTGAGAAGCAAGAATACAAACTAATGAAGAGCACATGTCTCAGCTACCCTGTGCTAAAGGATGGCCCCTGTTTCTTTCTTGTGACAGGAAGAGCTTAAAGTACATTCCGGAGGGCTTACAAAGAGTTCAATTTCTAACCATGGGAGATCATGTGAGTAGGGCATTTGCAAGCTCAAGAGTATCAAGTATTGTAAGAATGTTACAACTGAAGCCATTTAAGGATTCTCCTGGAAGGCCAGAATTGCAGTCCTCACTGCTATCTGCCCTCTCCTTTAAGCTTTGGTCAGTAACACTTTCACAGTATACAAGGTTCCTTGTTATACTTTGGAAAGTCAACATATACAAAACAGGCATACCTGGGCTGACTCTAACTTTTAAAATATTAAGTAGGAAAGTAAACTAAGGCCTTATATACAGTGCAAAATGTTAACTAGACCATGAAACAGCCGCTCTTAAATATAAAATCATTTGTTCACAGCGACACAAATTTCAAATTCCTAAAGGTTAAAAAAAGTATGTTATTTTAAAAAGATTTAGGATGTTGTTTAAACTGGCTCATTTTCTAGGAGTCAAGAGGTAGGTTCACTGTCATTTTTCAGTCTGTGTTTGTCAGTCCAGCTCTGCCTGACAGTCCAACTGATGTAATGAACAGCCGACAGCTCCAGTCAAGCATGCTTCCCTCATAGGACCCCAGGCAAGTGGCCATCTCCTACAAGGGAACCATGGTATGAGTGTCTGAAAAAACTTGTCCTCTGTTCAAAGGCTTACAAATTTTTGAGAGTCTATTTAAAGAGGTAGGTGAGGTGTTTTTTTTTTGTCCTCTCTTCCATTTTTTTCCTAATTTTTTCTATCGCGCAAATATACATTTATTTACCAATTCATCTTTTGGTGGCATTCCTGAGGCATGAACTCAGGGCCTAGGCACTGTCTCTGAGCTTTTATTCTGAATACTAGCAGTCTACCACTTGAGCCACAGTTCTACTTCCCGTTATTTTGGTGGTTAACTGGAGATAAGAATCTCACTGAGGGGCTGGGAAGGTGGCTCAGTGGTAGAGCCCTTGCCTTGCATGCCTGAGGCCCTGGGTTCAATTCCTCAGCACCACATAAGCAAAAAGAAAAAAGCCAGAAGTGGTGCTGTGGCTCAAGTGGTAGAGCACTAGCCTTGAGCTGAGGGGACAGCGCTCAGGCCCAAAGTTCAGGCCCCACGACCGGACCCAAAAAAAAAAAAAAAGAATCTCACTGATATTCCTGCCTAGATTGGTTTTGAACCACAATCCTTAGTTCTCAGCCTCTGGAATAGATAGGATTACAGATGTGAGCCACCAGAAAGTGGGAGAAAATGAGGGATGGGCTAACACTATTCAAAAAAGCAATGTACTCATTAACTCACTTCATGTAACCATAACCCCTCTGTACATCAAATTTACAATAAAATTTAAATTAAAAATAAATAAATGAATAAAATATAGCCCTTAAAAATAAAATAAATTAAACATTACTTCTGCTGGCCATCAGAGGTATTATTATCTATGAGCAGAATAGTTAATGGGTACCTGTAAAACCAGTCATTTCTCCTCAACTAGCACTGAGGTCTACCCATAGCCTGAGTCAAGGGAGCGCACCACCTGTGCATACCCAATACCACTTTCTACTTTGGCTGAGACACAGAAGAGAGATCAGAGCTGATATACATAAGTTTAATATCAGGTTAAGAAGCAGAGTTCTGAAGGCTGAGCATAGTGTCTTTTACAAAGGCAATCCCAGCTACTAAGGAGCTAGAGATGAAGAAGTCTGCCTGGGCAGAAAGCTAGCAAAACAAAAAAGCTGGACATCGGGTCCATACCTGTAACTCCATTTATGCAAGAGATGAGGCTGGACCTAGACAAAAAAACGTAATGTACTAATTGAAAAACAACTAAGTCAAAAATGACTTAGTGGTATGGCACAGGAGCAAAGATGAGAGCCTAGCACGGGTGAGGCTCTAAGTTTACAGCAAGTACCAACTCCCTCCCTACCCCCCCCCAATAAACATGGTTAGGCTCTCAAGTGGCTGGGTTGCTAGAAAACTCTCTATAATCTCTATGTCTCCCTGTCTTAGAGTCCCTATTGCCTACCTCCGTGTCTACCCATCAGCTAAGCACTCACATTTCTCCATTTTGGGCATGAGACATAATAACACTGAGAATCCAGGTCTCAACAGCTCAGCAATCAGTTAGCCTTGCACTCAACTCCATTTTGACCACGTGACGTAAGTTGATAACAGATTCCCTTCCCATCTCCTATAATGAGTTCCATGGCCCAATTCACTGGCTCTGACTGGAATTCAGTTCTTCCGAGAGCATCAAGCATCACTGGAGACTATTTGAAATGCAATAATTAGTGCTCCCTCCCATGCCATTGACACAATTAGAATCTGCATAGAATCATTACTAACAAAATCCTCAGAAGACCCTCATTCTAGATGACAAAGGCCAACATCCAAGTGAGACTGGCAGCCAGAGTAATGGGGCCTCCTGATTGGATTCTTTCCAGCCTGCTTCATCTCAACCTTCCACCAGCAACAAAGAGAAGCATTCTGAGGCCCAGTCTGTTCATTCTTAAGACTCCAGCACAGCATCTAGGATCTTCAGGAACCTAGATCCAGGAATGGCTCAGCTTTGGCCAGCCTCGTCTCCCACCAAACACCTGCTTCCCACTCAATGCTCCAGACCTGTGATTCCCAGAAAGCAGTACTTAGCAAGGCCTGGACTTTTATTAAGGCAAGTCTGACTCGTATACTAATATCTTTCAAATAGTACCTGAGAGAAAACCAGAAAACAACACTGAAAAGCTTAAGTATCACAAATAAATGGTTCTGGGAAATAGGGCAAAGAAACAAGACAATGTTTTATTTTCTTTCCTCACTTTTCTATTTGCATTCATTTTTTCCCCTCTTCTCCATGTATTGATTTTGCAATCTAGGAAAAAGCTAGGCTGGTTTAGACACTGGAGAGACATGTAGCTGGTTTCAACTGCTAACATATTTTAAACGCTATAACTGACTTCAGAGTATGTTCATGTACCTTTGAAAAGATTAAATTGATATTGTGGGAAACTTGCTGAATAATTCATATGGTTTCAACAGTAAAATCTTTGAAAAGTCAAACACATCCCTCACAGCTCCTTAAACATGTCATTAAAAACATTTTTGTTCTTTTAACATGTAATCATTTTCATTTTTCAAAATTAGCCTTAGATTCTGAACTAGGAGATTCTAAGTTTAAACAAAATTTGTGGCTCTAAATCAAGTCCTTAACTAGTGTGGCTCACTAGTGATGCCCTTACTTAGTATGGAATCATCATATGATGATTCATTGTTAGGAGCTGCTCTTAACTAGTATGTAATCATCCTATGATGAGTCTTAACTAGTATGTAATCATCATACAATGATGGTTAGCTTCTAGGACCTGCTCTTACCTAGTATGGAATTATCATATGATGACCTTTAGTTACTAGGACCTGCATCACATGCAACTGAAGTCTACATGAACCTGCCAAACTCAAGGCTGTATACTGATCCTGTTTAGACCTTACCAAGTGAGAATTTACTAACCTACCATTGCATTCCATACACATGTGCACGTGCACACACGCACACGCACACACACATGGGCGCACGCGCGCGCACACACACACACAGAGCTGGCTACAATTGAACTTTCCAAAACCCTAATTTAAATTTTAACTTGCAAAATTATATAACTACAACTCAAATAAAAAAGTAGTATCCAACCATTTAAATAATGACCATTCTGAATTAATTATTCCATGCTGAAAAACTATTAATAAGAAAACTTACATTTAGAAGCTTGCTCATTTTATATCCCACTATTTTCCATTCCTACCTGAACACTTAGATGTAAGATCACTGATTCATTTGCTTAAAATGATTTAAAACTTCTACTATTTATAATACAGTTGCTTCCAAGGTTTTTAAGGGACAAAAAAGAAAAAATAATGGATAAGAAGTAGAATTTTTAAATAATTAGGGCACCATTAGGGGTAATTAACAAAAAAAAGTATGACCATGGTACTCAAATCCAGACTTGATCAGATGCCAAGTAACTTTAGATACTGATTTCCTGTTTCCAAACTGAATGTAATGTCTTTCCTCAATTCCTTCCCACAAAATCTCCCATTTGGGATTTTTAAGGGGTGTGTGTGTGTGTGTGTGTGTGTGTGTGTGTGTACATCATATACTGTTGCAAATTTTTATTTCTTTAAAGCTTACCACTCAATTCTTATAGTTTGGACTTTAACTATACATTTTAGACATTCTCATCAGAAGATTATATTTTTTATAAGTAGATTTTAGATTATCGCTTCTCAGCCTTTTGGCTAAGGATCAAGTGTAGTATCTGTTTTTATCAGTTTAAAGAAAGTAAAATAAGCATAGTAAAATATGCACAACATCACTTATCAATAGGAATTTCAAATCAAAACTATAATGGGACACCATCTTTAATTCGTTAAGTTGACTACTACCAAAAACAAAACAAAACAAAACAAAACACAAAACACAAAAAATAAGTCTTGCAGAAAATGTGTGGACTGGGAAAGTAGTTAAGTGGTAGAGTAGTTGCCTAGCGTGCATGAAGCTCTGGGTTCGATTTCTCAGTACCACATAAATGGAAAAGGACGGAAGTAGTGCTGTGGTTCAAGTGTTATAGTGCTAGACTTGAGCTTCTAAAAGAAGCTCAGGGACAGTGTCCCCTGAGTTCAAGCTCAGGAAGGGCAAAAACAGAAAAGAAAATGTAAAGATATTGGCACACTGCTGTATACTATTAGCAAGAATTTTTAAATGGTATAGCCATTGCAACAAACAATATAGTAGTTCCTCAAAAGTTTTTAAATAAACCACAGGCTCATGCTATTCATCAGGCTAAAACAGGATGATTGTGGTTTCAGGGCAATTTGGGCAAAAAAGTTCATGAGGTCCCATCTCTAGAGCAAAAAAACTGGGCATGGGGGCACATGCCTATCATCCCAGATACAGGAGGAAATGTAAATAGGAAGACTTTGGTCCAGGCCAGCCAGGGCAAAAAGCAAGCTCTTATCTCAAAAATAGTTGGTTCATTGTATATCCATTTTTCTAATTTGGGGAGGGGAAGGGAAATAACAAAATGCTGAAATAAGGATACAGGTTGACCCGATGTAAGAATGAGATGTACAAGACACTATGCTGAAAACAAACTTTACAACTTTGCGGGGAGGGAAGGGAGGGAGGAGTTGGGGAGATAGGAAGGGAAGGGATGGTAGGGGAAAAGGAGAAGAGGGGTTAACAATGCCTGATAGTAAATGTACTCATTACCTCACTCACATAACTGTAACCCTTCTGTATAGTATCTTTACAATAAAAATATATATTTAATAAAACTGGTTCAAAAGGATTGAAGATGGCTAGAGCAGTAGAATGTCTGCCTGAGTAGAATGAAGCCCTGAGTTCAATCCTCAGTAGCATAAAAATGGGGGGAAAAATTCAGAGAATTACCAAATGATCTAGCAATTTTATTTCTGGGATTATACTCAAAAGAATTAAGAGCAAAGTTTCACTCTAAACAAATATTTGACAACCATGTTTATAGCAGCATAATACATAATAACTAAAATGATAGAGGCAATAAAAATGTTCATCAGGAGATGAATGGGTAATGCAATAGACTCTTCAGTCTTAGAAAAGAATACAATCTGGAATACACTATTACAAAAACACCACTCCAATAGTAATAATAATAATGTTATATGATTGCAATTACATTAGACACTTAACATGGTCAAAACCACAGAGGCAGACAGTAGACTTGATAGATAGGTAGATGTTATTTAGTGGGCCTATAGTTTCAATTTTACCGTTACCAGGTATGAGGGTATATGCTTAAAGCCCCAACACTTAGGAGGCAGAGGCAGGAGGGTGTCCCCTAAGTTCAAGCTCAGGAAGGGCAAAAACAGAAAAGAAAATGTAAAGATATTGGCACACTGCTGTATACTGTTAGCAAGAATTTTTAAATGGTATAGCCATTGCAACAAGCAATATAGTAGTTCCTCAAAAGTTTTTAAATAAACCTGAGCTTCTTTTAGAAGCTCAAGTCTAGCACTCTAACACTTCAACCATAGCACTACTTCCGGCCTTTTCCATTTATGTGGTACTGAGAAATCGAACCCAGAGCTTCATGCATGATAGGCAACTACTCTATCACTTAGCTACTTTCCCAGTCCACACATTTTCTGCAAGACTTATTTTTTGAGGCCAGACTGGGCTACCTATTGAGTTCAAGGCTAGCCTGGGCTACATAAGCAAGATCCTGTCTCAAACAAAAATAGAGCATAAATAGTTAGAGATGGATGGTGGTGATGGTTGTACAGCATTACAGACACCACTACCATAACTGAATTGCACACTTAAAATGGCTAGGACAGTAAATTTTGTTAGGTTATTCTACAATTAAGTAAGTTACTGGAAAAGAGACAAGCAAATGCTTTTATAAGAACACAGAAAATCCACATTGAGTCCTGAATATAAAGCAAATATTTTATATTTCATGTATAAAGTCCATCTCAGATGGTAGTAGAAGATAAAACTAATAAAACTAGTCAACACTCTTAAGAACCACAGGCAAACTTCATTTCAAAAGGTCAAGACCGTAAGTAACCAGAACCAATAGACAAGGTACCTGAATAAATGAAGCGCAGAATGTCTGATAAACAAGAACAGAAGAGGGCATCTTTAACAATGACTCGTAATGGTGGGTTGCCTGAAGATTCCTGGCTAGCACCTGCAAATGCGGTATCTCTGTTTATAGCAAATAGATCCTGGGTAGTTCGGATGATACTCGAGTCCTGAATCTCAGTGGGACTCTTCACATTGAAAAGCAGCATGAAAACATGGCTTACAGCGCAGAGAACAATCTTGTGGGCCTCTACGACTTCCTTTACATCTGGGTGGTAAAATACCACGTCCACACACTGGCAGCAGAACAGCAGGTTATTTAAGTCAGAGTTGTAATGTGATGCTTCGGCCTTTAAGACAGGCATTTTTTCTGTTTCAGAAAATAAAAACAATAAACTACAAATGTAATCACTTCAGCTTTACTTTAAATATAACACCATAGTTTTAATAGTATTAGCTCAAGCCATAAGAAAATGCCAATATTAGCTCATTATTTTTAACCTACAAAAACAGCAATTTTGAGGAGCTTAACCTAACAATATGGAAACATCTAAAGTCCTTTACCTCCTGGGACTGAAAGTGGAGGTCAAGGGCTATACTGATAATATTTTAGTGTGACTTCTCAATGTCAGAGAAGTAACATTTCTTCACCTTTCTACTTCTCCATAAATTGTAACTACTCACGATACCTCTGGGTACTTACCCAAAGGTCTGAAACCACCTTATCCAGTTTGTTTGGGACCTAGTCTTTTTTCATTCAATTAAAAAATATACTTCACATGACCGTAATGTCAACTCAGCACACCTCATCAAAAGTGTTGACTAAGAAGATTTACTAGTTTATCACTAACAAAGAAATAAGTCCTCCATCAGTTCAGAATATACACCCCCAACACACACATACATTTCCTCATAAGACATCCCAACTATGTCTACCTTCTCATTTTTTTGCAAAGCTGAGCTAGATCTATCTATGAAGGTTTGCTGGAGAGATGTGCAGTGGTATAAATCAATGGAATTCAAGCTATTGAAAAAAAAAACAGTAAAAATCCTTTATTCTCAAGCAGAGTAAAACAGTTAACAAGGTGTTTGGGGGTCTGACCACTCTCTGCACTGTACCCCTCCCATCCACCCTTTAATTACCTGTAGCTCCTTCATAGGACTTAAGTGCTGGGACAAGTCTGAAAGTCACATACCCTGGAGCCCAGGATTTGTCTTTAAAGCAACTGAGCCCCAGAGCCATACTCCTGACTGTGTCATGTGGATCCTGAGTGTTGTTTATTGCCATGCTCAGGCCTCTCTTTAACTGAAGAGAGCAAGAAATAACCTTGGGAAAGTGGAGAATGCATTTATAACTTCAAAATATGTTTATGACCTCTAAAAATCAAAGGAGCAACTAAACATGCTCGCTAAGGAGACACTTTTGAGGGGCCCTGTTTACTGTACCAATGAGTGCTACCAGATGAAGATTCACGGAAGAAATGTCTTTTAGTGCTAAAGGATATAGGATGGGCTTCACTTTCTCTGAGGAACTAGTATGTTTTCTCTCCTCAATCAATAAGAACTAACAACCAGTACATTACATTACATCTACATTATTGATCTGGCCATTTCCCTCCCATCTTCTAATCCAGGAAGCATTTAAAGCCCCAGAGTTTACTACTAAATCCCTCTTTGTACTCTGCATCCTGAAAGCTCAAAGTCAAATGTGGGTCATTTATGGATTATGTTGCTTACATTTTTTAAACTTGGAAATTATCTTCCATTCTAACCTGTATTTTCCTGATTTTTATCTATATCTACTCATTTCATAAATATTTTTCAAATGCCACTTTCGAATTTTTCTTTTTAATTAGCACTAAGAATTTTACATATTGATGAGGTTATTGTATAGTTATCTAAAACATGCACACAATGTATAATGATTAAACTAGGGGTCTTAGCATTTCTATCTACATATTGCTTTATATTTGAGGCCGTCTAATGCTTCATTTCCATTTCTTTATAAAACATGTAATACATTCGTGTAAATGATAGCCCACCTACTATGCTACCAAGTGCCAAATTCTTCAAACAATATCAAAATCAATAGAGACATATTTTATTTCATCATAAAATTATATAAAAGTTCTAATAACAGTTACAGTAATTAAATTAAATAAATTGTTTTCCTTTGAGAAATACAAGGCTTTGAATTCAGGGTCTGACTCTTCCCATGTACTCTCATTTGAGCCACCCCCCCAACCCAAATAACTTAATCTTTTAAACCTCTCTTAACATTGTGAAACATCAAAAACAGTTAAAATTCTGATGCAGTGAACACACTTAAGATTCAGTAATTATTAACTTTCAACTTTTTTTTGCCTTATCTCTAGATAGAAAGTCAAACAGACACATGTACATGGTTGACCCACTTACATATAAGTTGTGGCCACTGGGACACTTTGGCTCTAAAATGTTTTCCAATTCATCTCCCAAAAATGAAAACCTTCTCTTCTAATCACAGTGCCATCATCACAGGAAAATTAACTAAATCCTATCATATTGTCTAATGTCCAGTCCATACTAAAATGTTGCCCAAATGAATTGTCTTTTTAGGGTTTTCACTGAACTAGTATTTGCTATAAGGTTCATACATAGCATTTATTCTATAACTAGAACAGCTCCCCTTTACCACTTTCTATTTTTAAAAATCTACAGGATCAAATTTAACACAGTCTTCCTTAAACTGCGGGTTGCATATCACCTGCTTCAGCATCACCTGAGAAGTTTGTGAGCTCAGTGCCAAGTTCACCAAACCAGAGATTCACACAAAAGCCCCAAACATGTTTAGATTTGAGAATCACTGCTCCAAACCTTGAAGAATTATTTATATGTTATATTATATATAACTAGTTATATATTTCTTTTATATGTTACATATAACAATGTGCTTTTGTATTATATATTTTATATATAACTATCTACTAAAACGTTGCATACCTGGTTGCTCAAGCTGGGGTGGTCTAATTCCATGAAATGAGCCATTCATTTTCCTTTTCTTCATTTTTTCACTGGTCTTCTGGTTTAAGGCTTGAATCATAAAATACTCCAACTAAAACATGCATCAAATTGGAATTAAAAATCCAAAAGAATTGTTCCTCTGATATGTTTGTATCCCATATCACATTTGCTAAAATTTTTGTATAGTCCATGCATTAACATTTTTTACTAAAAAAAATATCTAGAGCAATAGATGATACCTTGCTGCACATTAATAAACTTCCCCTATTTAATAAAGTTTTCCTTCCTTTTCCTTTTTTTATTTTTTTTGGGGGGGTCTGGTCGTGGGGCCTGACCTCTGGGCCTGGGCACTGTCCCTCAGCTCTTTAGCTCAAGGCTAGTGCTCTACCACTTGAGTCACAGCACCACTTCCGGGTTTTTTTCTTTTTTGCTTATGTGGTGCTGAGGAATCGAAGCCAGGGCCTCAAGGCAAGCACTCTACCACTGAGCCAACTTCCCAGCCCTCCTTTTTTTATTTTTAAGTGGTACTGGGGATTATACTCAGGCCTCAAAGATTGTTAAGCAAACATTCTATCACCTGAGTTACAAACCAGTTTTTTGGGTTATTTTTCAGAGAGTCTCATACTTTGTCTGGGCCAGACTCAGACAACAGCCCCCACCTTTAGAAGGGTTGAAATTACAGTCATGTACCACCACATTTGACTAGGTTGTTTTTTGTTGTTATTGTTTTGTTGTTAAGACAACAGTTTTGTTCTCTTTGCATGGGCTGGTCTCAAATGATGATTCTGTATCTCTACCTCCTGAGTAGAGTAGCACTGATTACAGGCATAAGCCATCACACCTTTCTAATTTTCTAATTTCTAGTTTGTAGTAACAATTACAACTTGTGGTTACTAATTTTGTTGTCAGTGGACCACCACTGGAGTTAATACTAGTAAAGTACAATGCAAGTAAAAAATCTCTATGTCTACAGATGGTCCTACCATCTAGGCAACTTCAATTTTTTTCCTCTTTGAAAGTTTTCTTTTACTTTTCAAATTAGAAGTCTCATCCACACGCATTTTTGTAGATCCAAGCAAGGCCAAAAGCAAAAGCATAAATAGATGTTCACTCACACAAAACAACAACTGAGTGTTATAAATCAAGAAAACAAAGCATTACATAAAAGATATCTTATATTCCTGTTTTGACAAATGTGTCGTCATCCAGTCCTAGACAGTCAAATGTAGATTTTAATTCTCAGATTACTCAGAAGTTCGTGTAGCTAGGTCACTCCTAGCTCTCAGACACTAAGAGTACCTCTCATTTTCTCACCTCTGCTCCATCCCATACCCAGAACAGAACTGTCCCCACAAGTAGACACCCAACCTCTTATCTGTTCTCCATTCGCCCTTCCTCTCCTCTCAGACCTTCAGGGATACACACCAGCAATGCAGTCCGCCTTCAGGACAGACCCCAAAAAAGAGGTTTGCACATTCCCTGAAACAGACTCTGGGCCAGTGTGCACAAAATTCTGGAGGCCTAGGTTTGGGGGCACAGCCACAGCTCTGTCCCAGAGAACCTTCTGTTGATAGACATGTTCTATAATAGCTGTTCGGTCCAACAGCAGATGATGCTTACATGCAGACATGTTGCTATAGAACACTGGAAACAGAATGCTTAAGGAACTCAATTTTATTTTATTTCAATTAGCTTAAATGGAAATAGACACACGTAGTAGCTATCACACCAGACAGTGTAGGAATAGGAGAAGGGTAGGCATATGTCCTTGGCTTCATAAACTTGGCCTTGTTGGACAAGGGCCAGATGATGATCGCCAAGGCTCACAGAAGGTATCCCACTTTCCTGGGGCAGAAGGGAGCACTGCACAGCTCTTCATCCCTGACTCTTAAACATACATTTTGAAGCCCTTTCACTCTAGTATCATCTCCATTCATATTCTTTCAAATGTTATGATTTATTACCCACAAGATCTCAATTGGGCCAGGCACTGGTGGCTCACGCCTGTAATCCTAGCTACTCTGGAGGCTGAGATCTGAGGATCGCGGTTCAAAGCCAGCCCGGGCAGGAGAGACCGTGAGACTCCTATCTCCAATAAACCACCAGAAAACCGGAAGTGGCGCTGTAGTTCAAGTGGTAGAGCGCTCGCTTTGAGCTGAAGAGCTGAGGGACAGCGCCCAGGCCCAGAGTTCAAGCCCCACGACCAACCAAAAAAAAAAAAAAAAAAAAGATCTCAATTGGGCATAAATGATCAAAAGTCTAGAAAGATGCCTGCCATTCTGACTAATTTTGTCAACAAAACATTCTTTCTCCCAACTTTGACCACATCATCAATCCTCATCATGCTCCCAACCTCACTGCAACCTTAAGCCTTAGGAAAAAGGAGAGGCAAGGAGAGACAGAAAAAAAGAGAATAAGTGTGAGTGGAAAGGTAGGAAGACTGATTCTGAGTTCTCAAGCTTCGGATCTTTGAATGGGGATCCGAATCCCAAGGCTCACAACAGAATCCAACATCCTTAGCACAAACGAAACCAAATCCAATCAATAAAACAGCCAATAAATGAAATACCTGCCCCCTCCCCTTGCTTATTCCCTGGGTATTTTATAGAAATATTTAATTCAGTTAAGAATTATACATCTTTTTTTTTGGGGGGGGGGTCTGGTCGTGGGGCCTGAACTCTGGGCTTGGGCGCTGTCCCTCAGCTCTTCAGCTCAAGGCTAGCACTCTACCACTTGAGCCACAACGCCACTTTCGGCTTTTTTCTTTTTGCTTATGTGGTGCTGAGGAATCAAACCCAGGGCCTCATGCATGCAAGGCAAGCACTCTACCACTGAGCCACCTTCCCAGCCCAAGAATTATACATCTTAAAGATATTAAATATAATTCCTGGGTGAATAATAGCCACTTATATTTGATACAGAGCAGTCCTGTGATACTTGCTTCTTATTTTAGCCAGCTTAGTTAGCTCCAGAACAAATTACACTTTTAGTACCATCAACATTTCAACATGAATGTACATAATGAATATTATGGAGTATTGGGAAAAGTGGTCAAACACAAGCTAGGAGAGTCACAAACAATTCCAGAGTGCTCATGTTTAATGTAGACTTTTTTTTGGTTTGTCACCTGCCATAGCTGATAATCGGAGTTGCCTGTTGAAATGAGGCACCTTTTCCCAAACTTGGTCAGTTCTTAAAATGATACAACTCCACAGCACCCTCCAAGGACCACACAGTCCTAATATTATGTCTAGGTATATGTGTTAAGAAAAGCCTCAAAATGGACCACAAGACAAACTAAAAGCCACTGCCACTGAGCAAGCAATCTCTGGCTCGCGTATGTCCAACAAGAAGCTATTTATTTAAGCAGTTCCCAGAATATGTTTAAACTACAACAATTTTAGTATGTGCAATCTTGCTGAAGCAAACAGAAGGAAGAAAACCATTCTTTTTGAGTAGTTGAAAAAACAAGAACTTTCAGGTCCAACTGCCTCAGGTAGTCATGTTCATTCAGCTGCACCACGATTACTATCAGCCCAAACAGGAAAATATGCTTTTGATTATGTACAATGAACAAATGAAAAGTATCTTAAGAGATAATAGAAAATGTTTCATTTAAATAGGAAAATGTATAACTTTCCTCTATCAAGCTGTTGCTATTGACTTTCATTTTATTTCTCAAAGTTAAAGACTAATCAGGCTTTAAAAGTAAAGCTTTCAGAAAACAGCCAAGGAATCAATCTGACAAATGGCTTAATATGTAACAGAAATTTCCACATACCACTCCTCCAAAATATTTTCCTATGTAGAAGTCATCAAGGCTGTGTAATTCAAGATAAGTAGCTCCCAGTTCTTTAGCAAGTTGAATTCCTTCTGTTGTACTAACACAGCTCCCACGGTCTGAGGTACATAGTGGGCATGTACAAGGTAATTCTTCTGAGAAAATAAATTCAAAAACAAAGAGCTTTGAAATTAAACAGGAAACAAGTACACATAGGCCATCTGAACACTGAACAAAGATTAAGAGCTTAAATTAGTAGCACTAGCCACTATATACTCAACAAAGTGTCAGGAATAAAAACAAGCATTAACTACAAGGGAAATAAACAGATTATTAGAAAGCAGAAGAATGTAAAAACAGGCAGTGGGTATTACTAAACCTAGTATAGTAATAGACTAACCCTGCCAAAACAGCAGACATGCTCTTTCATTTAACCATGACAATCTGAACTTCAATGTTCTAGGCCAGTAGAAAAGAATTCAAAGTTGAATTCCCCATAAATCCATGAAAAACAGCAGGGAAGATTTTCTTTGTAATGAACTTTAAGTATATATCTATATTCACCAAACATGAATAAGCTTTATACTTTCATTTTAATGGAATCCTCAATCTAACCTCATGTTCAAGGCAAGAAACTCCTACTTTGTAGATTTTGTACAAAGTACATTCTTATTAGTTCAGACATGTAAATGATTTGACTCCAAAATATTCCAACTTTAGAGACTAAATTTGGTCACTTTATTTTTGCCCTTAAGATTAAACATTACAGAAACAATAAGTACCCAAAAAGTAAGCTGTCCCAAGATTGATGTTGTACTATACACATATTTATAGCTGGGAACGTATAGACCAGCCTATGTATAAGAACACACCCTACTAAGTCTAAAGATATGTCTTCAATTCCACATTTAACACTTTGCTGTTTCACCACCAACACACCAGTTGTGTCACTGTTCAAAAGGCCAGCAAGTCAAAGAAGGCAAAGTCATCTCTAGAAATGCATGTCCTTACAGGTTGACTTCCCTGAGCAACACAGCTCTGACATGAAGACTGGTGTGCATTAACCTTACTTGGGGAATGGATGATCTTAAGAACAACTCTTCTAAGCAGTGAGAGATATGAGTCTCGGTAGAAGGAAAACTTGAACTGCAGTGCAGTTGATCATAGACCCTACAAAGCTCTAAAGCCTAGCAGCTGTTTCAGAGTTGCTCTTCCCTTAAAGGAAGGAAGCAGAGCCTCCATACCTTCTTCCGACATGGCTAGGAATTAGATGAGTGCATAATCTTGGGCAACTTCCATCCATGGAGGACAATAAATGTAAGAAAACTGACTGAAAGACACTCAGCTGTTTGCCATCAACTGACAATCCTGGTAATGAAAGGGTTAGTGTCTTTGAAAGAGTATTTGAGTAACTCCTCACAGGTGAGCAAAACTTGTTGCCTAGCTACTCTATATGAATGGAGCACTTATCTGTACATATTGGGGTTTATATTAAGGATATTTAGTGTATATGCATACTATGTATGTAATCATGTATTATGTATGTGCACACAACATGACTTCTGGGATGCATTTTTAGAGCTCAGAAACTATGGATTCACACCCCTCATTTTTTAAAGAGGTGAAAGTTGCTTTTCAGAGTGGTTACATGGCTTATTCAAGTCTCCTCATTTATGCAAAATGGAGAAACAATAATAAAACTTGTTCTATCTGACAAAGTAACATCAAAAGAGAGAATGAAAATTTAGTTTGAGTAAGGAGTAAGCAATTCTAAAGATGCAATAATTTAAAATTTAAATTTGGCTTCTTTAATTATTCCATAAATTTTAATCTGAGTCTTTCTTTGCTTTTTACTTTTTCCAAAATCCTTTGAGGTTTGGAGTAAAGTTTTCATGAAGAAATTTGTATGTCATGAAAAACATCACATTAGAATTTCTCATTTCTCACAAAGCCTTCTTTACAAAGCTTTGATTTTCTGAAGGCAGAGGCCTTGTTAAGTCTACAAAAGTCTTCTTATATTGAAGGAATGGGGTGAGTGGGCAGATCATCTTATTAAACTTTATCTCTGGACAAAAATTAAGCTAAGTCAGTGTTTCAAGTGAAAAATCAAGTGAACATAATATCAAATGACTATTAACAAACAACTGTGCTTTTAGGAATAAGTAAAATTAACTTTAGGTTAAAAATGAACTGATTAGGGTTTTTCTCGCACAGTGTATCCATTTCGCAATGTTACTGAAGACACTTCTTTAATTTTCTTTTTAGCAGTACTGAAGTTTAAGCTCATCACCTCACATTTACTAGGCTGGCCTTCAACCACCTGTGATATAATTCAGTCCCACAGAAACTTATCTTTTTGTTTACTTACCAAAAAGGACACATGTGCACTCCTAATACGCAACAATTTGTAGTAATTAGTTGTGTCTTAGTTACCTGCTTTTTATCTGAATTATAAAGTATTATTTTTTCAAACCTTCTTCAGAGACTTTTGTTCTAATTAGTTATCTTGTAAGTTTCTTCTGAACCATCCTACATTAATGTGCACATCAAACAGCAACATAAGCAAAGGTCTAAGTAAAAGTCTGCCTTGACTTGGTTATACAGAAGAACCAAAACAAAACGACTCTATATTTAATAAATTTACACTAAGCATTTTATCAAGAAAGATCTGAGGATCCAAAATAAAAGCTGATATCTCCCGGTCATAGTGGATCATGGCTATATTTCTAGTTAACACTGTAGTCCTTTTTCCTTAAGAAAGCAGGAAACAGTTAACTCCGGCATTCAAATAAAGGGCAAAAGTTTTCAAAGGAGATTTGGGAAGTTGCAGAGTAATTCTTACAATGTTGCCACTGCACAAAAGTTTTGTAATTCTTTTCAAAACTTCTAGCTCTATCAAGAATTTAAAAAAAAAAAACCTTCAAGGTAGAATGCCCATCTTCAGAGGTTTAAAACATCCTTGAAACATTTTGCAAATAACTTTCCTTTAAAAGTAGACCCACTGTTTAGTAAAAGCCAAAAATCTATTTAGAGCTATGATAAAATTATTCACACAAATATAGTTTGCTTATCAAAGATATGAGTCAAGGCTGGACTACGTTACATAGCCTGGAATCCCAGCATGTAGAAGTTGAGGGAGGAAGACCACAATTCTGAGGCCAACCTCAAAAGTTCTGGGTATTCAGAAAGTATGTCAGGCCAGCTTGGACGCATAGTAAGACTCTGCCTCAAAAAACAAAATACTACCTATAGACAGATATAGATAAGTAATACACATACAGACTCAACAAAAGAAATGAAACTGAATATATTTGCTGAATAATTTCTAGAAAGAGTTCCAAGAGAATTATCAGGAGAGCACCCTGTTTGGCTTTATGTATTGCAAGAAATAGGGCAGGAAGGAAGGGTACAATAATGAAGATCCTCAAATGAAATAGCCAGATTTACATCTGTAATTACCTTTTAATCACATCCTTTATGGTAAATTAATTTTAACTTGTTAGTGAAATTGATTCTCTTCACCTAGATTATTCATAAAGCCATTCATTCACTCATTGAACAAATGTTTCCTGAGTACCTACCACACATCAAGCAACAGGGACATAAAGATATAAAGATAAAAGGGACTCACAGTCAACTGAACCAAGATAGACATGACTGCCAACATGAGTAACATAATATAATAAGTACTAAAATAAAGGTACACATAGTTGCCATAGCAACAGAGGCAAGAAAATTAACTCTCTGTAGGGATTATGGAAGGCTTCACAGAAAAGATGACTTAACAAATAACTATGAGCTTGCTAGGCAGATACGATAGCAGCTGTATATGAGGCATTCCAGTCATAGGAAATGGCACAGGTAGAGGTCTGGATGTGAGAAAAAAGAAAAGAAACACACTCATTTCCATTTTCAAGATGGCAAACTAAGCCCACACTGCCATCTTCCCTCCTGGCCATACTGTAGAAAGGGTAAAGTGGAGAGGTGAGGAGGTAGGAACGATTGAATAGACCATAACATTAAAAGTAGAGAGGAGATCTCATCAGCCCAGAAACTTAAGAGCTCCTGACAGAATGAGGGCAGATAGTGCAGGACTCAAGCAGAATGAGAAATCCAGGAGACAGGTGAAACCCACACACTGCTCAACAATATGGAAAGCAAAAAGCAGGAGGTCCCAAAGCAACTAACTGAAGATTGGCTGAACAACCAACAAGGAAGCACTGAGGTCCACAGTGTGTTGTTCATCTACTACAATCCCCAGAGAGCAGCTGGGCAGAAAGAAAAGAAAAGCCAGGCACAAACTTTCCCACCGGGGGAAGTATGTTGCACAAGAATGCAAATTAAGAGTGCCTGAGAAACAGCAATATCTGAAACAAAACCTCATCAAATGAAAAGATTCAGGGGCTGGGAAGGTGGCTCATGGTAGAGCGCTTGCCTTGCATGCATGAGGCCCTGGATTCAATTCCTCAGCACCACATAAGCAAAAAGAAAAAAGCTGGAAGTGGTGCTGTGGCTCAAGTGGTTGAGCTGAAGAGGTGAGGACAGCACCCAGGCCCAGAGTTCAGGCCCCACAACTAGACCCAAAAGAAAAAAGAAAAGAAAAGACTCAGAATACCAACACAAAGCCAGAGTTAAAATTCATCAAAATAGAATTATCAAGTAGAATTAATTATTGAGTTAAAAACTATTGTATCCTTAAGACAGGAACAAGAAGTTATGAAAGATCCAGTTAGAAATCTTGGATATGAAAAGATATTGAAATTAAAATTTTAATCAAGCAGAGTGGCAGAACAGACCCAGCAGAACTAATGTATGAGCTAGAACATTAGGGAAAAAAAAGAAGGCCAAGGACAAACCAACCAAAAGACATAAAGGGATCTCTGTACTCCCAGCACTCGGGAGGCTGAGGTGGGAGGTTCAAAAGTTCATGGCTGGTATGGACTACATCCTAACACTGTCTCAACAACAAAATGAAAGGGAGGGAAGGAGGGAAGAAAAAAAGGTCAGAAATAGAAAAGAAAGAAGAACATCAGAGGAGTTACCCAGAAGCATCTGCATAACCCTAGGTGATGTCTGACGTCAGAAGATAGTCCTACACAGATCTAGTTCCTGTAACTGGTATGTAAGACATAGGGAAATGTGCCTTGGAAGATTCTAGAAGGAACTACAGTTCCTTAGTGAAGTGAGAGACTAATTGGAATAATAGGGTCAAAAGGAACCTCTGAATATATGATTATCTCCCTCCTCCCCTTCCTTCCCTCTCCCCCTTTCCTACCTCCCTCCCTCCCTTCCTCCTTCCCTCCCTCCCTTTCTCCCTCCCTTTCTTCCTTCCTTCCTTCCTTCTCCCTCCCTCCCTTTCTTGGCTCAATTCTTTTCCTTGAAAGGATTTGGAAGCAGTAAGTAAGGTTCATTACAGTTAGTAATGACAACAGAAGGGCCTGGATAGAGGTTCCCATGTATCAATCTTTGTGAAAAGGAACTGGGCTAAAATGGAATTCTAGGGATGGGATGGGCAAAAAAACGTTTAAGGTGAGCTTTGAAAATTTTACACAGAAAAATAAGAAAGGGTTAAAAACTGACTGGAGCTAGTCCTTCTAGAACAACTAGAACAAACACTAGTATTATCTCAGAGAATAATTAGAAAAATAGATAATAACATGTTGAATTTATAAAATAAATCTTGAGCCATATGATTCTAAAAGAAAGGTATAGGAGGAAAGAGAAAGTTAATTGCTCACAGAAGGAACTGTTTCAGGTATAGACAGAAAGAAAATTACTGGAGTTTCTAGGTTTTGTCCATCCTGCTTAGGTTTGTAATTTTGCAAAATAAAAGTGAGAATGGAAGCCCCTAAAGAATTCAAAGCAGTCAGTGTCATGATCTGACTTGTGTTCATGTTTATTCTGAGAGATTTTATTTGAGAAAGAGGCAAGCCAAACATAGGAGGCCAGAGGCCGATTTACCATGAAGCTGATGCAGCTCAAGTTTCAAGACCCTTTCCTTTCACCTTCTTCCCAAAGCCCTGGGGAACATGGACAATAAATTCCTCACATGGTTATATGCTTTTGCAAAATAAACTTTTTAAAACAAGTGAAAAATTTACTTCTATGATACATTCAGTATGCTATGAATTCAACAAAAATTGTCTCATTTAGTATTAGAACAACACAAACAACAAATTGTTAACCAATAGTTCTTCCTTTAATAGAAGAAGAAATGAAATTTAGTAATAAGTGATTTGCAAATGTCTAAATTTCTGATATGTAATACAGCTTGGGATTCCACATCTTAGGTTCATAATTGTTATTTAATTAAGAATATTTTTTTTCAAAATAAAAATATTTTCATTATATTCAGTTAAGATCACTGACTCTATTCTGGCTTAATCTGCCTTTTATCAGGCAGGCAGCTCTGGAGTAGCCAGAGCTACTAAGAGGAAATTTAGGTTTTAAAAAGCTATTACTCATGGCTTGCCCTTGTGTAGGTAAGTGCTGATAACTGCACCCCTACAGGAATGACTTTCAGAAATGCTTCTGCCTCCTGCAGTGCAGACTGCCTGGGCCTCGGATGCAAGATGCTGAGCTGAAATACTCACACAATGCCAACTGGAGAGTGAAGGAACTGAAAGGAAAACAGACTATTCTTCTCTTCTCTGTATAGGAAACATCACAAAGTGACTGATGAAGAGGTGGTCAAAGACTTCCCAGCCAAAGGGCAAATGCTAAAAAGAGTGTTAAATGTTTGCAACTTTTCAGTAGCTTTAAAAAATTAAAATATAAAATAGTATTTATTGAAATGAGCTCAGGAAATGGAAATAAGAGGGCTTTTTTTTCTTTGTTGTTTTGTTTTCTTTTTGTCTTATTCATTTAGCTGTCTTTCAGAGAGTAAAGGGAGGGGACACAGAAATGGAGAGTCAAAGGGTAACTATATGCAGCAATGGTACTCACTAGACACTATGTTAAAAATGAACTATAGAACTTGTGAGTGAGGAAGGGAGGGGGAAATTGGGAGAGAGTAAGGGAATGGGTGACATTGTACAAAAAGAAATGTGCTCATTACCTGACTTATATAACTGAAACCTCTCTGTATATCACTTTTATTATAACAATAAAAACTAAAATAAAAATTATAATTTGTGGTACTTTCTCTTTTCATTACAAATAAATATTTTGTTTATATGTGCATGCATCTGTAGCGCCTTACTATGAACTTTCAAAATTGTGAATTTGAAGCCCTACCAAAAGCTTCAAAGCACCTGTTTTAGGAAAACAAAATGAAGACCACTAGGAAAGATGATTATAAGGATTTAAAACCCAATAGATGCTGGAGGGGATGTGGACAGAAGGGAACCCTACTGCATTGTTGGTGGGAGTGTAAACTTGTTCAACCACTTTGGAAAGCAGTATGGAGGTTCCTCAAAAGACTCCACATAGAGCTCCCCTATGACTCAGCAATCCCACTTTTGGGCATTTACCCAAATGATCACAAACAAGACCATGCTAAAGCTACCAGCACAACTATGTTTATCACAGCATTATTTACCATAGCTAAGATGTGGAACCACCCAGATGCCCCTCAGTAGATGAATGGATCAAGAAAATGTGGTATATATACACAGTGGAATTCTATGTTTCCTTAGAAAGAATGACATTTCCCCATTTGTTAGGAAATGGAAAGACTTGGAAAAAATTATATTAAGTGAAGTAAGCCAGGCCCAAAGAAACATAGGTCCCATGGTTTCCCTTATTTGCAATATCTAGTATATGTCTGAGACAAGCAGAAAAGGTCAGATAAGTTGATGGTAGGCAAAATGAACCCCAAGATAAGGACTCAAGTGGTTTTTCTTTCTTGCTATTGTTTCTAACATATTTATAAGGTGATTTTTTTGTTGCTTTGATTGCCTCTCCCCCACAGTATAATCCCTATTTTCACTGTATTTGATGTTAGTATAATTTGGGGAGAGGAAGGGAAAAAACAAATTGTTTAAATAGGGATACAGGTGGACCCATTGCAACAATGAAATGTACAAGAAGATGCTATGTCGAAAAAATGAACTTTACCACTTTGGTGGAGGGAGTGTAGTCATGGAGATGGGAGGGCAGGGATAGAAAGAGAAAAACAAAGAAGAAGCCAACAATGCTTGATAAGAAATGTACTCATTACCTTGCCCATGTAATTGTAACCCCTCTGTACAGTATTTTCACAATAAAAAAACTTATTAATAAAAAGAAAGAAAACTTTATCTGTAAAAATAAATAAAACCCAATAAAGACTGCAGTAAGTTTATTTTATTTAAATTTATTTAAAATTTAGCCAAGTTTCTCAATCAACTGGATGTGGGGATGGGACAGAAAAGTAGGTCTACTAAGGTTTTAGGTTGGGTGAATGGAGAGGTTTTTCATCATTCACTATGAGGGAATTCAGTAGGTGGAAGATAAGGGTCAGGAGAAAGAGTTGAGCAAGAGAAGCAAACTAGACAATAACTATGTCTCTACTGGGAAACCCCAGTAACTGACTGGCATTTTTTGTGATCTGGGTAAAATGCATGAAGAAGTAAAGCCAAAGGATGGGACACTGGAAACAACTCACACACAACACACGGGTGTTTGTGAAAGAAGTATGAAGGGACCAGTATAGAAGACAGACAATTGGAAAAACCACACACACAAGAAAGAGCAGCCTTATTAAACAGAAGATGTTTGAGTAATCCTAAAGAGAGAATTATTACTAAAGTATTTTAAATTTGGCAAATAAGGATATAACTAGCAACCCTAAGTAAGAACTCAGTGCAATGTAAAAGTTTATGTGAGACTAGTAGGCTGAAGATCAATAGGAAGTAGACTCAGAAAATGCGGATAACTCTCAAGAATCATAGCCAGGAACAAGAAGTAGTCAAAATACTGGGTCACAGCAGGGCTAGCTTCCTTTATTTGTACCAACTGAAAAAATATCTATGTTATGATCCAGCAATTCCACTCCTAGGAAAGGATCTAAGTATCATCAAAAGGAGAATGGCTGTATCAATTACAGCTCATTTATACAATGGAATACTATGAAACATTAAAAAGAGGAGTCTGCATACACACAACACATATTACATAATTCCATTTGTATGAAGTTCAAGAATAGTTACAACTAACCTGCTGTTAGAGGTCAGAGTAGTGGTTATCTCTGAGGAAATGTGTTATTGCCTGAAAATGAGGACTAAGTGAACCTTCTGGACTGCTGGAATAAATGCTGTACTTTTTATCTGTGTGACAGGTATACTGATGTGTGGATAGGTTAAAAGAAAAAAAAAAAAAACGCTGTCATTAAGGTTAGTGAATTCAGCCAGGCAACAACTGGCTCACATCTATAATACTAGCTACTCGGAGGCAAAGATCTGAGGGTCGAGATTGGAAGCCAGCTAAGCAGGAAAGTCTGTGAGACTCTTATCTCCAATTAACTACCAAAAGAGCCTAAGTGGAGCTGTGGCTCAAGTCGAAGAGTGCTAGTCTTTAGCTAAAAAGCTCAGGGACATTGCCAGGACCTCAGTTCAAAGTCAGTACCAGCACAAAAAAAGATTAGTGAACTCTACATTCCTAACTTTGCTGTGTCTAAATAAAGTTAAAACAAAAAATACATAAATGAAAATGAAATTTGAAAGACCAACTTTATTAATAAAATACCACTAAGAATATCTCTGAAATACCCCAAATCTCTCTGAGCCTGACTTGCTTTACTTAACATACTTTTCCAGGTCCATCCATTTCCCTGCAAATTATCTCACTACCATATTTTCTTGATTCATTCTGCCCTTAAAGAGCATCTCACCTGTTTCCCACCTTGGCTATGAATAGTGCAGTAATGAACATGAGTATGCAAGTGTCTTTAGTATATCCTCACTTGTAAGGGAAGAGTGACATCACTGGATCAGAGTCATTTTTGTTGTTGTTGTTTTGTTTTTGTCAGTCATGGGGCTTGAACTCATGGCCTGGGTGCTGTCCCTGAGCTCTTCAGGATGTCCTTGAACTATGATCTTCAGATCTTAGCCTCCTGAGTAGCTAGGATTACAGGTATAAGCCATCAGCACCTGGCACAGGGTAGTTTTATGTTTAGTTTTTTGAGGACTCTCCAAACTGCCTTCTATAGTGGTTGACTAGTTTACATTCCCACCAACAGTGTAATAGGGTTCCTTTAAGTTAGTCTTAGAGAGACAAAGAAAACATCAGCACAGGTTTGTTTCATATGAAAAAGTTAAATCTAAATAATATACATATATGAAAACATATACAAGGCCACATGCATATATCCATCAATAAACTGGCTAAAGTATGGTACATTCAAGGGAGGAATTCAATGATGTAACTACTCTAAACAACTAACATATTTTCACAAAATGAATACCAGGAAGCCAAACAAAGGATGGGTAGTGTAATGGAGAATGGAAGGGCCTGTGAATACAATCACAATACTAAATGAATATGTGAAATAACAGAACCTGGTTATAGATAAGGTAGGCATAAATCGGGGGCAGGAGGAATGATAAAAGGTCTAACACTGATCAAGATGCATTATACTCATAACTGACATGTAAAATTGAAGCTGCCTCTGTATAACCAAAGATAATTAGAAAAAATAATAAATATAATGCAGTCCAAGTGAATCTTAAGTTGGCCCCAAGCTATTTGACATTAATATGCATAGCACCAGAACTGGAACTGCCTGAACCAAATGAATCCATCTGCCTCAGAGTCAACACTCCTTCCCTCCGGCAGTCTCATCAGTGTTGCCAGTTTATTCGTTATCAATCTAGAAATCCTGTCTCCTATGCCTACTTCTGTCTCTGGATAACCTATCCTTCCCAACTGCACAACCTTCAGAGTGTCAGAAAGAGCTTTCTAGGGCTCTACCTCAGCCTAATATTTTTCATGTGTGAAGAGCAGAGTTCCTAATTCCCTTTACTACTGTGGAAAGGCAGTTTAAAAGACAGCTTTGTACCCAGCAGATTCCCAACAGAAGTTTGTGATCCTCTCCTTTGATGTCTAGCTTTCAGATCAAATGAAGAGATAACAGCAGGCATTTGAACCCACAGTCATTTGGGGTATTAATCATTAATATATTATATTCAGTTTTCTTAAGATTTAGTATAGTACCTGCATGCTCATTAAAAAAAGAAAAAATAAGTACTTACCATTTTGTCTGGTTCCAACAGCAGCAATAATTACTGGAACTGAATTTAATGCTCTTTTTATCACTGGAATATAATTATCTTTTACTTCATGGAATGAAAACTTGTCATTTACATTGTATTTGATCACAATGATGTCGGCACTCCCAATTAGATTTCGAGATGTGTACCAATCACTGTCAAAAATGTCCTAGACCAAAATGCAAATAATAAACATTAGTTTAGTGATCTTCAATCATAAAGTCAATTAGAATATAAGTAATGTAGTAATTTTAAATATTTTCCTCTCTTTTTATATAAATTTTCCTCACTTGGCTTTTTCTGCTGATGGATGACACTCTACCCCTTGAGCCACAATTCCACTTCTGACTTTGTGATGGTTAGTTGGGAGATAGGAGTCTTTGAGATTTGACTGCCCAGGCTGGCTCCAAGCTGAGATTCTCAAATCTCAGCCTCTTGAGAAGCTAAGATTATAGGCATAAGCCACCAGCATCTAGCTATAAATTTATTTTCAATTAGGTAACTATATATTTTAGTGCTTTAAATTGCCATATACTGTGTATTTTGTGGTATTCCATATATTCATACTTGAAAAAGTCACATGTACTTTTCAGCTTTATACTGTGCATATGTAGTGTATCTAGCAGAGTGGGGATAATATACCTCTCTCAAACCTGCTGTTTTACAACATGTTAACATGGGAAGGAATATATTTGCAATTCATGTATTTTGCTTCTACATTAAAAACTCAAGATAAGCCTTCCAGTTGTATAATCTTTCTTTTGTTCCAAGTTGATAATAGTTGTATTTATAATTTTTGGAACCATAAGCAATGTTATAGAACCTATTCCTTAAAGTTTTGCTGCTTTGATACTTCAAAAATAATTTTTAAGCCAAGTGCCAGTGGCTCATGTCTATAATCTTGGGTATGCATGAGACTAAGATCTAAGGATTGTGATTTGAAGCTGGCCTAGGCAGGCTTTTATCTACAATTAATGCTCTTATGCATAATACAAATCAGAGCTTTGACTCTTCCACAAAAATTGTGAACATTCACCTCACTTTTTTTTTTCTTTTTGGTCAGTCATGGGGCTTGAACTCTGGGCGGGGGTGCTGTCCCTCAGCTCTTCAGCTCAAGGCCAGTGCTCTACCACTTGAGTCACAGCACCACTTCTGGTTTCCTGGTGATTTATTTCAGATAAGAGTCTCATGCACTTTTCTTGCCCAGGCTGGCTTTGAAGCACAATCCTCAGATCTCAGCCTCTTGAGTAGCTAGGATTACAGGTGTGAGCCAATGGTTGCCGGCTCACCTTACTATTTTTTTTTTTTTTTGGTCTGGTTGTGGGGCCTGAACTCTGGGCCTGGGCGCTGTCCCTCAGCTCTTCAGCTCAAGGCTAGTGCCCTACCACTTAAGCCACAGCGCCACTTCCAGCTTTTTTCTTTTTGCTTATGTGGTGCTGAGGAATCGAACCCAGGGCCTCAGGCATGCAAGGCAAGCGCTCTACCACTGAGCCAACTTCCCAGCCCCTCACCTTACTATTTTTAATCAATTATTTTTGGTAGAAATGAAAGTATCTAGAAATGTGAAATGAATAAATAACATGATTGCAAACACAAAAAGGAGTGGGTGAAAAAGAACTACTTAGTAATGAGCTACATCCATAGAATTTGAAGCCTATTTCTTAAAAAGTGCCAAGTTATAAGGCAACGAGCCAGAACAAGGCAAAGGATCCATAGAAAATTACTTCTGAAGGGAAGTACAACTTTCTCATTCCAACTCCAAGGCAGCAACAGCTATGTCAAAGAGCAAATGCTCCACTGGTTTCTAGAATTATGAAGGAAATAAAATTCTCCCACCCCTTGTAAATCAGTTCCTGGATTTCCTCTTGGGGATTACACAACATAATGCTTGGGGCCATATTTGGAGAATTTAACTCATCTTAGGAAAAAAAATCTGAATTTCTACAACATACCAATTTTATCCTACTTGATTACAGAGCTACACATACAGCACCTAGTAGAATTTACGTTTTGCAAATGTATTATATTGGTATAAATCTTAATGGGCATGTGAGGAAATTACCTCTGTTAAGTGTTAAGTGATACATGACTATGCTAAAGTTTTATAATAAACACTTTATTATAGTAACTACCACTTCTGGAGCACTTACTCCATGCCAGAGTCTAAGCTTTAGAACTTTTACATGTACTATCTCATTTACTTCTTGGAACAGCTCTAGTAGGCAGAGATAATGAAGAATTCTCTAGAGATAGGGAAAATGCATAGATTGAGAGACACAGAAGCACTAAATGAAAATGTCAGAATGCAAAATCACTTCCTTTTGGTAACAAAGTCTTTTGTTTTATTTACTCTCCTAAGATAATTTGATACCGATATATGGTATATATGTCATTAATATACTAAACTTTGCGATCTTTATCAGCATTACTACTACTAAGAGAATAAAAGCACTTGTCAATGAAGAGACCCATTAAACCTAGAAAATTATACCTGATTTTTAAAAAATTAGGCTCTGATACCACTAGAGTCAAACCATACAGTATAATATTTAATAGCTTAATAAATCAAATAGCCAAATTCCAGTCTACAAAGGTTTGTTTGATCCATTTGGAAGATTTCATTTCACTATACATAACACAAAGGATCATAAGTATGAATTTTTGCTAATTTAAACAGAAAAGGATTAATAGATCAAATTAAATACAGGAAAGGCAATCCCAACCTCCTAATTTGCTTTCCTCTACATTTATTTGCTTTCCTCTACATTTATTTACTGTGTTCACTAAACATTTGTTCAGTAGTGTGTGGAACAAGTTCGTTTTCAGGCTGGATGATCTTTTATAATGAAAAGACCGGGAGTAAAAGGAGTGCTTCATTTTCTGGCACAGACTCCTGCTAGAAAGCAAGTTCTCCATGGATACTTCTTTTGCACAGCAGTATCATTGTCATCTCAAGAGCTCAACCGCATCCTAATACTGAAAAGGGTGTTTTTAATTTAGTTTAGCACATGAATACAACCTTCCTTTAACTGAAAATTTGTATGAACCATTTGTTGCACAAGAAATTCTTCTAGGTACATTCTATATATTTTATTTAAAAACATATGTTATCTCCTGATAGCTATAATCCCTTTGTTAAAAATCCATTTTAAAAGTAAACAAAACAGGCAGGTGCTGATGGCTCATGCCTAGCTACTCAGCAGACTGAGATCTGAGGATAGTGGTTCGAAGACAGCTGTGGCAGGAAAGGCCGTGACTATTAAAAGAGCCAGAAGTAGAGTTGTGGCTCAAGTAGTGGAGTGCTAGCCTTGAGCAAAAGAAGCTTAGTGACAGAGTCCAGGCCCAGAGTTCAAGTCCACAATCAGCACTAAAAAAAAAAAGTTAATAAAACAATCAAAAAGTAAAGGGGGGAGAGAGAAAGGAAGGAGGAAAAAAAGCAAAATCTCAAATCAAAATGACAACTTGTATTTTTTTTCAGGCACTAAGTTTCCTCTTTAAAAAAAAAATCAGTCTTCAACTAAAATATATGTAACCCCAATACCAATAAACAGGAGTGTAACCCCAATACCAATAAACAGTAGGATGTTTTTAAATTCGGTTATGTAAAAACATTTGAAATAGAATGATAAGGCACACTGGAAATACTTTTGTGTGTTAAGGAAGAGACTCCTTTGACCTTTTACCAGACACTCCAGAATCAGACTAAGACTTTTCTGTAGTTTCAATTATCACAAATCTGAAAGATTTTTTTTTATTTTCAAATTAGTAATATTTCTGATTTCAGATCACTACAAATAAACTGCTAATATCTGAGAAGGGTTTGCATTATTGAAATTAAAAGCATTACTTAAAATGTTTCAGAGGTGTTATGTTACAAATGTGTCTTTTAAAATGAATCTTAGTCCTGGTCTTTTCTCCTCCTTCCATGCTATTTCTGCAGTGTCCCAGTGAAAAGTATTTTTATGTTGAGCTATACCAGGGCTGTATTTATAGAACATCACAGAGGCATGGGGTGTGGGGCGGGCGATCAAAAACAAATAACAAAAACAATGCCCTCAGCTAGTGGAACTTAGTGAGCCTGTCCCTTTGGGGTTGACGCATTCAACAATCCACTGTTTACCTAGGGACAATCTACAGTTTTGAAAGAGTAAGGACTCTGTATTCTCACTGGGACTTCTTAACCTTACAGGAGTTGTGACTCTCTCCACTCCCTCGGCCCGATGAAACAAAAGACCAGATTAATAGTACTTGAAAAAGAAAAAAAAAGTTTAAAAACTCTACACAAGTAACACCGACACTTCCCATCCACGCAAGTGGGGTAAGGAGGAAGGAGGGGAAGTTCCCTAACAGGAGCGTGGGGGACGCTTTTTCGGCCTCGGCTCAGAGCAGCTGCTCCTTACCCAGACGGGACAGTCGTGAACCACGAGCTTGACGTTCCCAAACGCACTGGCCTGATACTCGGTGAACACCGGACGCGCCACCGTGCCGGTCGCGTTCAGCAACAAGCTGCTTTCGTCCCCGGAGACCAGAGGGCTTCTCCCCAGGTACGTGCGGATGAGCCCCGACGGCCGATTGTCCTGGTGGAACGCGTCGCCCTCGTTCCCCAGAGCCACGATGTGAATGGACCTGCAGGGACAGAGAAAGGGTGCGCGGGGGCGAGGAGGAGAGCCGCGGTGAGCGCGCCCATCACTTTGCGCGGAACAGGAAGTGCGGGGGGCCGCGCGCCGCCGGGGTGGGCACCGGTCCCCTAGCCCCCCGGGCGCGCGGCACGCGCTGGGGCTGGAGACAATGGCTGGACGGCGGTACCTACATGATCTCCAACGCAAGGGTAAAGCGGCGACTCGGAGAAAAGCAGCCACACGCTTCCTCACGGTGTCTCCGAGCCCGGCGGCGGCGGCGGCGGCGTATTTACCCGCAATGTGCTCATCACCCCCCGCGCGCCTCCACCGCGGCGCGGCCGACGCAGAGCCGGGGCCCGGCGAGCGGGCGAGCTGACCGGGAACCGGCGACCCCGGAGGCGCACGGACGAGCGATCAAGGAGTGCCCGGGGACATGGCGGGAGGCCCCCTTCCGAGAGTGGCGGGGCGCGCAGCAGGGCTGCAACCCCGAGTGAATTCAGCTGACCGCTGCCCCTCTCCGCCGCGCCTCCCCGGCGGGGCAGCTGTCGCCTCCCACAGCTGCCTCTGCTCCTCCTCCTACTCCTCTTTCTCTCCTCCTCCTGGCAGACACGCGGGGGGGAGGGAGGGAGAGGGAAGGCTGGAGCCCCCGCCCTCCGGCGGGCCCGGCCCCGCACGTGCGGGCTCCCCGAGTCCGGGGGTAACGTGGCGGACGCGTTCCCCGTCAAGGTCCCCAAGTCCCGAGTGGACGCAGCCGGATACAAAGGAGCGGCCGCCGCGGAATATAAATTAATAAATACAACGCTGAGCCCGAGAGCGGCCGGCTCCAAATCCGCCTGCAGCAAGTTTGTTCAACTCACAGGCTGTAACCAGAGCCAGGAAAGCGGGGTGGGGCGCCGAGGCCCCCGCGCACTGTGGACTAGGAGAGAAAGAGAGAGAGAGAGAGAGAAAGGAGGTTAGCAAAACTGGGGATTCTAGCTAGCCCATTTGCAGCTTCAGCAATTCAGTTTTGCTCCCTCCTGGCCTTGTCATTTGTCACCGTGCGCTACAGCTGTTTTCTAAAAATCATACTTGAGAGAGGAAAATCAAAATAGAAAATAAAACTTAAGGCAACATTCATGGTACTGCAGAAAAAAATATACAGGTGCTTTGTTCACCAACCAATTAATTGGCTAATGAATGTCTCTTTGTCTTTGGAGGGATTCTTTATTATTTCAAGCTATATTTGGCGTATTTACCTTCCACTGAAAGGTTTGTGCTGAAAAACTGGAAGAAATTTGTGCTAGTTTGCTTGGAGATTTTAAAGTCTATATGAAGGCTACATATTTAATACTGGTCGTCAGACCAACTGAAACAATATCATGTTGATGCGAGGATACTTTAGATTCTTTCATGATGACACAATAAAGTCCAGGATGTTGATGTCTCTCCCTAAAGGACACCAACAGCCTCAGCGCAAATCACAAGGGTTGAAAAGGATGGTTTCTAGTCCCCAAACAGGTCTGGGGTTACTCTGGGGTTCCTCCATAAACATTAAAATTCTCACCAACACTCTGTCTTAAAGGACTCATTGTTTACCCTTTCATTTATTTATTTTGCCCTACTTTAAAATTGGGCTATGTCTTTTCTCAGCAGATCTATTTTGAGTGTGTGAAACAGGAGGTAGTTGGGGTTTCCAGAGAAGGCTAAGGTAAGAGGCCTCTGGGAATGTCAATAGCTCTTTATTACGGGCCCTTATTTCTCAGTTGGAAATACTTGAATAATTTCCCCTACTTCAGAAATAGAAGACAAACAATAGAAGTCTTTCTCTTCCATGGTTTCTGACCTCCCCCACCCCCACCTCCCTGCTTTCTCTTGCCTTTGAAATGGGATCTTGTTCAGGTTGGCCTCTAACTCTTGGCCTTCCCACCTCATCCTCTGAATTAGCTGGGATTCACAAGTTTGTACCTACATGCCTGGCAGGTCACTGATTTAAAATAAATAAATAAGTTACCCTGTACACCTATGAATGTGCTTTTTGTTTCTAACTAGGAGTGGGGAACCTTTTTTGTTTTCTTCAACAGCCATTTGAATATTTATAACATCATTTGAAATTGACATTACAGGCAAATGGATTAGGGCAGCCTACAAAAGCATATGTGTTTGTCTTGTACCAAATGATTTCCTAGGACCTGATACAAGGTATACAAGACGACTACACTCCTGTTCGAGCTTTAAGTAACTCGCCTGAAAAATTAAATAAGATATTGCCTTTTCTCTCAGGTCCACAGGAAATATTTTCACATCAATTTCCTCCAATAGCATGCAAGACAAACACAAAGACACTAGAATGATTGACTAAAATATGGTATGTAAATATAATGAACTTAAAAAACAATAAACACCAACGTCTCATTGTGCTACCCAGCATGATCTGAAACTTCTGGGCTGAAGTGATCCCTTGCTTGAAGCTTCCAGAATAGCTAGGGCAACAGGTACTCATCATTACACACATTTTTCAATAAACTGTTAATCAGCATTTTAAAATGTAGGAAATCCTCCAAGATTGATGATCCTACAGGACAGGGTGCTAAGTGAAAGGAGCCAGTCACTAAAAGATCAATAGAAAATCATTCCACTTTCATGTGGTATCCAAAATAGGGGAACTCTTAGAAACAGAAAGTAAGAGTATTTAACTAGGGACTGGAGGGAGGGGGTAGGAAAGAAGTTGTTTAGGGTTACAGAGTTCCAGTTTTCCAAGATGAAGACGTTAGAGATGTGTTGGACAATAAATTGTATGTTGTAATACTACTACTATACTGGATGCTAAAACCTAAGGCAACTTTCATGTTATGTATTTTTTTAATCACAATACAAAGCAGGTAAGAATAAAAAAGGAGACTAAATGAATTCCAATTATTAAGTGTCAGGGTTGGACAAATCATCTACTTTTTTTCCCCTCAAATATTAAGCATATGAGCTAGGCCTGTGCTTTGTAGCCATGAAAGATACTGAAATACTCAAAACCCCATCCTTCCCTTGAAGAAGCTAAGTTTGGTAATGGTCACTGAACTGTGACTATTAATGCAGCCAATCCTTTTGAAAATATAAGGATTTCTTAATAATTATCTAATGTATCCCATAATAGAAGAACATGCAAAGTATAAGGATAAAATTTTCAGTGAATGTTTAGAAGAGATCTGTGGTCTGTGTCATCAGAGAAGTTCATAGAGGAAGTAAACATTGTCATGTGTTTTAAAAAGATGAGGAAGAGTTTGCTAGACTTGGAGGGGAAGAGGTTAGGGGAAATGAATATTAAAAAGCAGTAGACATACACGTAAATTACATACGCAGTGAGAAATGCATGACCATTGCTATTCAAAGAAAGACTAGATGGATTCATGCTGGTTTGCTCATTCCTGTATTATGGCAGGTAGAAAAAAAAGTGGTGAAGATTCCCCAATATAAATCAAACCTGGTTGGAACACATGCATGTGTGCATGCACACACACACACACACACACATACACACACACACACACACACACACACACACTAGTGCTCATCAAATCCATTTTCTCTTCCAAGATACATAAATGCATTCCCTAAACATTTTACATATAGGTAAGGCCATGTATTTATCACATTTTGTCCCCCCAAATAGGTAAAAGAAAGTGTTTCTTCTCCACTTTGTTTATCCTTCCATCTACCAACCAGTTGAAGCTAGATCAACCTAGAAGTATGTTTTGGAAGACATTGGCACTGCAGTGTGGAATGAGTTCCTGAATACCTGGTTGTACAGCAGAGCCTCCTCACAGCATGCCCTGTGCTGTGACATGAGTGAGAAATAGATCTTTATTGAGTTACACCAGGCATTTTGAGGTCAATTATTACAGCAGCTAGTGTTGCTTATGTTGGCTAATAGACTATCACAGATGTTCCATTTCTTGATATCTTAAGATCACTTTTTAGGAGTTATTTCCATCTCATTAAAAAAATTCAATTTGGTTTATATCTTTGTTGTTTTCCTTACTAGCATTTAAAAATAATACTTTTACTAAAACAAATTATAGCAAATTAGATTACCTTATGTCCCCAACTCCAAGGTTACTGGGGACACACAGGAAAGGTTTCCACTCCAAATGGTATTTTTCCCTCCTTTAAAGGCTGAATTGCCACCATTCCATACTCATTCTGTTCTATACTTTTATCCCATAATGAGATGTAGTGCTTGGTACTCAGTGAGCTATTACTATTCCCCATATTATAACTATAACAACCTTTTTTGGGGGGGCGGTTGTGGGGCCTGAACTCTGGGCCTGGGTGCTGTCCCTCAGCTCTTCAGCTCAAGGCTAGCGCTCTACCACTTGAGCCACAGCGCCACTTCCGGCTTTTTTCTTTTTACTTATGTGGTGCTGAGGAATCGAACCCAGGGCCTCAGGCATGCAAGGCAAGCGCTCTACCACTGAGCCACCTTCCCAGCCCAACTATAACAACTTTTGAAATGTATGACTAGAGTGGGAGCAAGTGTTGGTGAGGGCAGGCCTGGAGAAGGAAGCCGACCTGGAGAGCTAGCTTTTGCACATTTGTGTTTCACAGAAACTAGGTTTTCACAGAAGAATCTTGAAGCCTTGCCTCAAGGGTAGCAGAGAAAGAGTCCACATAGGCAGAGGTCTGAGCTCTGATACCCTCAGCTAATTAACTTTAAGCAGTCTGGTTGCCATGTTGTCCTTTAAATGCTACAGTATCATGTTCATGTTTAATCTTTAAAAAAGTTTCTAACGTTAAAAACAAACAAAAATTTAAGACTCCTTATCTAGGAACCTTGCTGTAGGGTACAGAAGATGCCCACTGAAACTCCAAAATTAAAAATTCATTCTTACATTCCCAAATACTTGGATTTTTTAACCAAAATAAGAGGGAAGACATTAAATTGTACTACTGTTTTGTGAGTGGATTGGCACTGGTACCCCCACATGGTCCATAAGTGAGCTGTTACTAGATGGGAAGAAATGGAAGGACTCTTCAGTGATGTCAGTATAGGGCCTCATATCTCCCTTCTGTGTCTGGCTAAGGGGATTATGAATGATCTTTAAGTAAACTCACATCATGAACGAATGGTGATAGTGTTAAAAATGCAAGAACACATAAACACCATTAACCAGGCTGACATTTCTGACACTTTGAGAGCCACATTAAGGTAAAAAACTGATGACTAATCAGACCTGAGAAGATCCAGCCATAATTGTTATTAAAGGACACTGTCTTAAGCACAAATTTATATTCATTATTCCTAATACTGGTTTCACTTAAGCGTATATCACAATTAGCTAACTACTTAAGAACTGAAGATCCAAACACAAATGCAGGTAAATATTGAGCTATTCAAAACAATGGTAGGTACTAGTAATAAATTCTAAATAAAAACCCTCTTCTAAGCTTTCTTTTAAAAAATGAATGTCAAAAAGGAACACACTATTCAGGAAATTATTTTCTTCTTGCCAAGATAAAAAATGTTGGAAATAACACATGGAACACAAATAGGGTGTATGTGTGTGGGGGGGAGGTTTACCCAACATAACTGCATTCCTTTGTCAGCAAATACCTTGAGAATATGCACATAAAGCTTGAATAAATATGGAAAGGCCCAAGTATTAGAACAAGTTACACAGTGTGGGAAGTTTACTATAACATTAAACTGAAAGCACAGATGTTTTTAATATGTTCCACTGTATGGTATTTGAGAATCTGTTTCATGTAACACTTAGGAGACTATGTTTCAATAATGAAAGCCAATTTTGAAGTGACTTTTTTTTTTCCCATGAGCCACTAAAGGACAGCTAGAAAGAAAATAAACATTCACTTCTACATCTTTTAACAAGACTGTAAATGCCAGCCTCCGATGGCTCATGCCTGTAGTCCTAGCTACTCAGGAGGCTGAGATCTGAGGATTGTGGTTCAAAGCTAGCCCAGGCACGAAAGTTCATTAGACTTTTATCTCCAATAAACCTCTCAGAAAACTGGAAGTGGTGTTCAAGTGGTAGAGCACTAGCCTTGAGCTGAAGAGCTAAGGGACAGCGCCAAGGCCGAGTTCAAGCCCCACAACTGACAAAATAAAAATTAAAAAAGACTGCAAGCAATAGTTGATTTTTTAAAAATGAGAACTATGTAAAATTTTTGTAAGTGTAACCATTGATGGACTAGTAGTTTTGACTAAAACAAATTTTTTTTAAGTGAAGAATAATTTCAAGCTAAGATGACAATGCAAACAGTCACATTTATTTACAGCATGTCTCATAAGTACTTATTCTAATCAAGAAGCTGGACTCAGAACACACAGTACTGTAGGATGTTACAAATGTGATTTGTTTTGTGAAAACAAATTCTATAGCTGTTTAAAATTTTATCTTTTAACATTTCACATTTTTCATTCTGAAATATCACACACATGCAAGTGAAATACATAAAGCCTGTGCATATCATTTAGTAAATTATTATAAAACAAACATTCCTAAAATCATACAGGTAAAAAAGTGTACAAGACTATTTGTGCACACACACACATTCACACATACACACACTCACCATACCCTATACAATCCCTCTCCTAAGTTATAACCCTCTTCTTTCCTCAGACAGAATAATGAATCTGGCTTTTACCATGGTTTATTTTTCCATGTAGTTTTACTGTCTATATATACATTCCTAAGCAAATGTTTTGGCTTAGATTCCTCTTGAATTTTCTGTAAGTAGTATCACACAGTATATATTCTTTTGTGCTTTGATTCTTTGGCTTGGCATGATTTGTAAGATTTAACTATGTTCATATAATTGTGGTTTATTCTTTTTATTATAGAATAACATCCAACAGACATATATTTATGTATTCTGCTAGATAGACATGTCAGTTATTTCTAGATTATTTTGCCTATTATAAACAAAGCTGCTAGGACTGTCTTGTTTTAAAATAAATGTGTGAGTTTGATAGGGTACAGGGTGTGTTTATGTCCATCTTTGCCAGATAATGACTTTCATTAAACTTATAGCAAGGCATGAGAATTTGCTCATCCTTTATACACATATTTATTATACAATAGGCATTATATTCAGAACTTTACAGTACCAGTTTATTAATTCCCATAATAATCCCATAGCATGCATTCTACAACTATCCTAATTTACTAGAGACAAAACTGTAGTACAGAGAAGTAGAGTAACTTACTCATAGCTGCCCAAGCAATGACTAAAGAAACTGAGATCTTAAAGTGATTGGCTCCAGGGTCTATACTCTTACTAACTATGGTATGTGAATGTTTGAAAATATTTTTTATTATATAATTTATGTGTAGCCTCTGAAATTTCCTTTTTTTTTTGGGTCCGGTCGTGGGGCCTGAACTCTGGGCTTGGGCGCTGTCCCTCAGCTCTTCAGCTCAAGACTAGTGCTCTACCACTTGAGCCACAGCGCCACTTCCGGCTTTTTTCTTTTTGCTTATGTGATGCTGAGGGATGGAACCCAGGGCCTCATGAATGCAAGGCAAGCGCTCTACCACTGAGCCACCTTCCCAGCCCCTGAAATTTCCTATCTTACAGAATTTTCTAACTACCTTGAAGATTTTCCAAATATATTTTCAGTGGATTTTATAGCCATGTGTTAAAAATGTTAAAATGTATATACAACATCTTCTAATTAGTTTGCTGGAACAAATGAGCAACATTAATCAAAATGGTAATATATTCATCAGATTTTAAGCAAAACCTTTGCATAATTTGTGATGGAACTGAAAAATAAGAATCACAATTTAGTAACTCAGCTAACCAAGCTGAGTTTCTACATTTAAAGCCACATATCATGTCTTTAAGAGCTCTTTTCATCTCGTCTTTAAATGAATTGAAAATAGTATTAGATATTTGCTAACTGTATTACAGAGTATAAACCAAGATTTAAGCTATAATGAGACCTATTCAATTATTGCTCTCCCTAAAAATCTTTTTTAATAATCATATTCTAGAAATAAATGTTTTATAATGCATTATTTAAAATTTGATTTACTTGATGATTTTGTCTATTGAAAAATTTTTGTTTCCATATGTTTTATTGGATTGACAGTAACATACTATGATGCATGTTGTTTATAAAGCTCTTAGGAGCATGCTTTAAATTCTTTCTGGTAGAGTGCTCCATTAAAAACGTTTGGCGCCTGCTGGCTGAAGCCTCAAGCTATCCTCTGGAGGGCAAGCTTACAAGGACATAAACATGAAAACAGTGCTGGCAGGAAACAGACCAGGGTACAGTGAAGGAGGCTGGGAAACAGGAAGTAGGGAGAGAGAGAGAGGAAGGGCAACAACAGACATACTTCCAATCTAGTTGCCTAGATAACAATCTGGTGAAAAAAAATGTTTGTGGTTTTGGGGTTTTGTTTTTTTGTTTTTAACAAATCTAATATGAGATAAAGTGCAAATTTTCACACACAAAAAGCCTTAAAACTCACAATTATTTTTCTTTTGCTTTAAACAAGAGTTCACATTTACTATGGGTAATAGTAAAATAATCTACCAGAGTCAGTAACCATTTGTTCAGTCATAAGGAAAGTTGACTTCCCTCCTTTTATTACATGGGTGATTCTTTCCAGGGAAGTAGCCTACAGATTTTCCCAAAATTGTGTATTTTTTTCCCTAAATTGCAAGACTGGTAAATAAGCTGACTTTGAAGAAGCCAAAAGGATAATCCAGAATGTTATATCCATGCAAATCCAATTCCCTAATCTTGTTCAGAAAAGGTCTATCATATTTGTTTCTCTTTTTCTTTCGATTTCTACTATCCACCCACATATATATCACAGTGGCCAGTGATTTTCAAACTGTTCTGTTTTTTCAAGTAGAAATATTACATAAATACCAGAACAGATGCTCCTTTAAATCAGTACTAACGGCACTTTTCAAAGAGTTAACTTCAAAGAAATATGATTGGTTAGCATCAAAATGCCGGCTATGTTAGTTAGGCCTTGAAAATTTCTAAGACTTTACTGAATTATAAAACATATTTCCCAGGAATGCATATAAATGGAATCATTATTAAGTACCATTGTGTATCATTTATGTATAATATCTTTGTGAAATCTTTCATTTGGGGCTAGATAGAAATGCTGGACATTAGAGAATTACAAAACTTTGCTGGTAAGCCTTTTTGAGAACTCTAATACTCTAAGATAGATTTTTAGAAAATTATTGTAACCTGGCTTTTCTTTAAACTAAAAGTTGTATGCTTTTCCTATGATAGTTCCTCTTAGATTTTCCCTATCTTTGTCCCCATTGTAACTGGCTGGCTTGGTGTACTCCAGCTCTGCCTCTGCTTCTGCCTTCCATTGGACACTATCCCAACTGGAACACTTCACAAGCATGCTTTGAAATATTCTCTTGATTTATTCAAAGGCCGTCATAGTCCACTTCACCTGACCTCTTCTGCCCTCACACAATATCTGTGAACCTTATTTGTCACAACCTGTTTTTTACTTTCTACTTCCACACTGACAATCCTGTCTGAGGTTAAAAACTGTATTTTACAGTGAATACCAATTGAAACTTTCTCCAATCTCGCTTTGTGTCGATGGCCCAGTTGGTGACATAAAATATGGCATCTTGTATCCTTGGTGAATAGACTTTTGAGCATTTCAACAAATAACTTCAAGAGGAATCTAAAATGTTTGGCTTATCCTAAGGACATTGAAATTGTTTCATTTCAGTTTTCCCCTGCTTGCTGCCTTCTCTACAGAACCCCTTGGGCACATTCTTATTAATATTTGTTTTCTTGGCCCTCTTCAAAGATCCATTAAAATTTCCAAATATTAGGCTGGAATTTCATTGCCCTCTTTCATCTTTTCTCCTTTCTTTTTTTCAAATGAAAGCAACTAGATTTGATAATCATGATCATTTCTCCAACTAAACACCCTGGTTTCCTCCCCCCCCAACCCTAACACTAACACTACCCCTAAGAGGGGTCAATTTTTGAGTGTGACAGTTGGATGATGGGATGGGGGAGGGTGAGTAAATGCCTCTGAGTGTCATTAAATTGAAGATCTCTGGCCTCCCTCTCAGAGTGAAGGCCTGGGTGTGCTCAGCAAACAGTCTCTAAGCTACATCCAATCCTTGACAACTGCCAAGTGCCAGGGGCTCACACCTGTGATCTTAGTATTCAGGAGGCTGAGATCTGAGGATTACAGTTAGAAGCCAGCCAGGCAATAAAGTCCATGAGTCTCTTATCTTCTCCAATTACAACTCAATAAGCTGGAAATATAGCTGAAGTGGTAAGGCATCAGGTTTGAATGACAACCCCCCCCCAATGTAACCAATGTAATCAACCACAGTCCCACAGTAAGTAACTGTAAGCTCCTATTGGGCCAACACACTTTCTGCTGATGAAGGGCCTTGGTCAGTGTTCTTCAAGATATTGTAGTGTTACAAGCTCCTGCCTATTTATGATGAGGTTAAGACAAAGTCAATCTCAATCTATGTAAGATATTTAACCCTTTCTCAAGGATATGATAGATAAATAGAAAAAGAAGGGACAAGCTGAACTTTTATTTGTTTTAATTAATTAATTAATTTATTTCAGTTGTAGGGCTTCAACTTTTTGGTTGTGGGGCCTAGGCATGTCCCTGAGTTCTTTTTGCTCAACTGGCGTTCTAACACTTTGAACCACAGCACTGCTTCTAGTTTTCTGGTGCTTAATTGGAGATAAGAGTCTCTGACTTTTCTACCTAGCCTGGCTTTGAACATGATCCTCAGTTCTCATGCTCCTGAGTAGCTAGGATTACAGCCACCAGCACCCAGCTTTAATTTTTTTACTTATTATTTTTATAAAGGTGATGTACAGAGAGGTTTTATATAAGTCATGTAAAGCACAGCTTTACAAACGTTTACTCTGATATCTCCCCAACAGAGATACCTGAAAAAAGTCATTATAAATACACCCACAGAGCATTTTTAAAATTCACACCCCGGTTTTAGTGTGGATAGCATGCTGCAAGCACAAATTTCTTCGAAGTCATGATTTTTGCCCTTTAGTCACAGTACACCCTCATTGATTTAGTATAAAAATAGGCATTAAATTACCAATAGGTACCAGTAAAGGCTGTGTCATGCTATATTATGTCTTTTCTTTCATATACTTTGAGTTATTGCTGTGGAAGTAGTCAGGTTATAAGGAAAACTTGTTACATTCTGAGGGGTCAGAAAACCTCACATTAACTCTAGTAACAATTGACTTTTGCTGAACTAATTAGAAAGAAGCTTTTTGTTGTTGTTCTTTTTTGCAGATGGGCAGAAATAAAATAATTAGCAATCATTATTAGAATATTTATCCTATGAGGAAATGCTGTTTTTATGGATCATTATGCCTAACATTCAGCATTGTGGAAAAACTCTCTAAGTTGCTTCATTTGTTTCAGTGTGGGCATTTTAATCTTTACTAGCTATAGCCTTAAGAACAGGATAATGTGTTCCTAGGCCACTACCCATGAACAGCCACAAATTGTACACTATTAGTAACACTCCATGTTGGACTCTAGAATTAGAAGGCATTTTCAGCCAGTATATTTTATTAACTCACTATGATCTAATAAATTGCTCAGTCCTCTTACATTAATTCTGATCAGAGCAATGTTTTTCTAACAATCCCTATCATCTTCTTCAAGATTTTTATTGCAGAAAGTCAAGTTGATCTAAATAGGGTTGCTGTTCTAAACAATCAAGCCAGATATATCATGGGGAGAGGCCAGCTGGACTGTTCAGGCTGGCCTCAGTTTGACATTGCTTCAGTTAAGTCACATTTTCCAAGATCATTCCTCAGTTTTGCAAGTCAATCCAGAGACTTTATTTTGTCCGAGTGCCCAGAGTTGGTCACACTCAAGGGAGTAGGCTTGGGCTAACTTAGTGCACTGAGGCCAATGTGTAAGCTAGAATACTAATTTTCTAGTTTTTGATGACAAGAGAAACTATCTGCTGGACAGAAAACCTAGGATATGTGGCCAACTCTTTTTCCTGTAAAGAAGTCTACAAAAAAAGTTCATGATTATCTTCTAATCCAACAAAATTTATTAAGCACTTAGAGTTCAGGTCATTTTGACCACAAGGACGTTTTGCATATGAATTTATTTTAATTTGTATTATGGCCACATTGGCTTGTCATAGAATGTTTGATTTAACTGAATGAAAAGGTACAGATGTAAGACAAATGGTGCTTAAAGCAAATTTTGAAGAAATAAATTAAGTAGACACAATATCTAGAAGCAAAGTGCTACAGGCTCATGTAAATATTCTGCTTCATTTACATAAAGATAGGAATAATGTCTACACAGAATATTTCTAAGAGGGGTCAATTTTTGAGTGTGACAGTTGGATGATGGGATGGGGGAGGGTGAGTAAATGCCTCTGAGTGTCATTAAATTGAAGATCTCTGGCCTCCCTCTCAGAGTGAAGGCCTGGGTGTGCTCAGCAAACAGTCTCTAAGCTACATCCAATCCTTGACAACTGCCAAATGCCAGGGGCTCACACCTGTGATCTTAACTATTCAGGAGGCTGAGATCTGAGGATTACAGTTAGAAGCCAGCCATGCAATAAAGTCCATGAGTCTCTTATCTTCTCCAATTACAACTCAATAAGCTGGAAATATAGCTGAAGTGGTAAGGCACCAGGTTTGAATGACAAAGCTAATGGATAGTACCCAGTCCCTGAGTTCAAACATCAGTACGAGGATGAAAATAAAATAAAATGTATGAAGTAGAACCACTACTGAAAAATTAGTATACTCCTTTAACTTCAGTTCAGTAGAAATAATATGAAATGTTTTAATCTACTGTTGATTTTTTTTCAAAAGCATCACTGAAGTAGAAATCTAGCTTTAGTATGACTGTTTCCAGTAATATGGAAAATGCATAAAGTCTGTTTTAATGCTTTCAAGTGGAACTCTTGTCTACATCTCAAAGCAACTTTCACAAAGTAGCATTTTTTTCTGCCTGAAAATATTTACTGTCACACTCATCTCTCTCACAGGCTCTTCTAACATCTTGTCTATGCATGAAAGTCTTTACTATTTTCCATGGAATTAATTACAGACTTTTGGGGAGAATCCAGTCTATAAATATTTTTTCTGGCAACTGGCCTAATATTTTTCTTCCTAAATAGAGAGTTTGTTTTGTGGCAAATCAGAGTACCACAAATTCTTTTTTAATTAAGTAGGGATGAAGCTCAGTATAGAAATAATTCATGATGCTTTGGTTAAAAATGTCATTTAAAATAACTGGATAAAATATTTTCATTAAAAAATCAAAGTTATGTTTGTTAACACAGTTGTTAACTGATTTATTCTCCTGTTACTGAAGGTTATGAACGTCCTTCTGATACAGCAGCACCCTTTGGAAACTATGTTAATCTCTCTCAGTTAGCAAGCTGTTATTTGTTACAATAAGACAGTGATTTACTATGTCTTGTTGAACACTGATAAGGTAAGAGACTGACTTTAACACAAAAGAAATTTTGCAGTTACTACAAGGTTCTGCTTTAAGTCAAGAAACCAAGTTGGCAGGCACCAGTGGCTGTGCCTGAAATCCTAGCTATTCAGGAGGTTGAGATCTGAGATCACAGTTTGAAGCCAGCTAGGGCAAGAATGTCCATGATATTCTTAGCTCCAGTTAACAACCCAAAAGCCAGAAGTGATGCTGTGACTCAAATGGTAGAGCACTAGCCTTGGGTGAAAAAACTAAAGGACAGTGCCTAGGTCCCAAGGCCTTAAATTTAAGTTCCAGTACTGCTGCATGCATGTGAACACACACACACACACACACACACACACACACAAAAGAAAAATCACAAGTGCCATTTTCTGATAAAGAACTTTGGGATAAGTCAACAACTGGTAAAGGTCTCTGAAGACTTTGGCTTAATATTTAATTGGGTAAAATATGCAGAAGTTTCTTATTAATAATCTTTTAAAAATCTTGATATCCTTTGCTAGAATTGCCTATGAATATCAGGAAGTATCAGTAAACTACAAACCTTTTTGTTTGTGTACAAGTCCTGGTGCTTGAACTCAGGACCTGAGTGCTGTTCTTGAGCTTTTTGTTAAAGGCTAACACCCTACCACTTGATCTATAATTGCACTTCCAGCTGTTTGGTAGCTAATTGGAGATAAGACTCTCACAGACTTTCCTCCCCAGTCTGCATTCAAACTGGGATCCTCAGATTGAAGCCGGAATAGCTAGAATTATAGGTGTGAACCACTTGTGTCCAGCCAAAAAACTATTTTCAAAAATCCTGGGCTAGGATATAGCTCAGTGGCAAAGTGCTTCTTGCCTAGCAAGTGCAACATCCTGGGTTCAATTTTCAGATCCAAAAAAGGAAAGACAAAAAAAAATTCTATAGTGTGGATTATTCATACAATGTAATAATGGAATTAAAAACGTTTTAACAAATAAAGATAATAAATTACATGTGATAGCATGGCTTACACCCATACACACACATACACACAAATAAAGGCATATAAAGCTGGTAAATAAAATTAATATACCAATGTCAAGTTCTTGGTCTTGGAATTGCACTGGTTTGTAAGTTATTAGGAGTTATAAGTAGTTATTTAGAGAAACAGGATGAAAGGTAATTAGGACTACTCTATTATTTTTGCAAATTTATGTAAATATAATTATAACTAAAAAGCTTAAAAATATGAATAGCTACTATGAAACTGCTTTATTGATCTAATTATATAATATAGACAGCATATTTATATAAGCTATTGGTAATTAGGATTTAATATAAAAATAATTATGCCAAGTGTTTCCACTTAATACAACTTTGGCCATTATTCATGACTCCCTAACTGTAAATATTTCTCAGTCTTCTCCATAGAAAGCTGATTAATATTTATGGTTTCAAGGGCCAGGTCTATGGTCTTTCTTTCTGGCCACAGTGTTTTATCTCTACTAGATGATTCTTACAAGAGCCCAGCATGGTATCTAATGACAAGTAGACTGATGAGAAGTATCAGTGAATGAATATACAAATAAATAATATTCAGGATCGTGGTTCAAAGCCAGCTTGGGCAGGAAAGACCATGAGACTTATCTCTAATACACCACTCAGAAAACCGGAAGTGGTACTGTGGCTCAAGTGGTAGAGCACTAGCCTTGAGCTGAGGAGTGCAGGGACAGTGCCCAGGCCCAGAGTTCAAGCCCCACGGCCAACAACAACAACAACAACAAATATATATACATATATATATATATTCCAAATATTTGTATGATACTAGAATAGTGTTGGAAGGTCCTTAGTTACCTCAATTCCAAATATAGGAAAACAGAATTGATGATACTTCTCACTCTTCTTGCCTAAACTGCCAATTTCTCCCTTTCCTACTATTTTTACCAGCTTTTTATTTTGACTCTTTCTTTTCCATTTCTTGTTATATATTTGTCCCTTCTATTTCATTTCCATAGCTACCACTTTAGCCTCATTCTGCTCCTTAGTGGCAATTGCTGTTTTTGGTCTTTTCAGAGCCATGAGAGAAAGGAGAGAAGATGAGATGGAAAAACTGTTTATGGTTGGCATTAGCAGCACAGATAACTTTCCTGCCAAGAACTTTGGACAGCATTTCTAGGTAGGTGGTAATGTAGCCCCTGGACTTCTAGCAGTCCCCCTAGTGTCTTAGTTGTGAGGATCTCAGGCTATTGTTTATAGGAGTTCAGTGCTTACTCCCTAACAAACCTTTGTGCTTGTTTCATTCTAGCCCATTGGCTTTTCTTAGTTTTCCTTTCATGCTTTCCCTCCTCATTCCCAATATGAGTGCAATTCCCAACTAATCTCAGGGCACTCACCTCCCCCTGAAGCTTTATTCTTTCTTCCAGTGATTGCTCTAGTCTGAAGTCCCAAACAGTCTAGTCTATACTCCAGAAATAATTTCTCCTTAAGAGAAATGACATATATAATATCATATAAAATAATAAATATCATATATATCATATAATATTGACCCCTGAGCACACATCCTTTCAATATTCCATATAATTAAATAAAACATATTTATGACTAGTTTAAAGAAAATCATTTGTGTAATTGAGACAGTGAGCTGCCTTAGTCTCATAGAACACCATTTTCATTTGAAAGAGTAACTGATAGAAAAAAACATGGTTATTAAGATTTGAGTAGTTGTAGATATTTTCTCAAACAAGTGAGTCTGTCATATCCACAACAGTAACTGACAGTGTTAATTACCAATGGTAAATGTGAACTTTAAAGCAGAAAATAGAGAAAGCTTATATCCAGGACTATGAGCTTAACATTTTTCTAGATATAGCTTATCATTTTTGATGCAGGTCTCCTCAGACAGTAGGTATCACTTTCCCTCTCCTTGTAGCCTTTGACTGCTTCTTGTAACAACTGTGACGGAAGATAAGTGCTGGCATGTTGAAATTAGGTTGTAGAATGATTGTGGCTCCTGTATTGAGTGCATTTGATTGCCCTCTTTACCCCTCTCTCTCCCTGTCCCTTCTTCTTCTTCTTCTCCTTCTCCTTCT